>NC_134496.1:6151341-6378841 GCF_040206685.1 Ascaphus truei | reverse complement strand
TCCTCTCTCTTCCGCTCTCTCCCTCTCTTCCTCTCTCTCTCTCTCTTCCTCTCTCTCCCTCTCTCCCTCTCTTCCTCTCTCTCCCTCTCTTCCCTCTTCCTCTCCTCCTCTCCCTCTCTTCCTCTCTCTCCCTCTCTCTTCCTCTCTATCCCTCTCTTCCTCTCTCTCCCTCTCTCTCCTTCTCTCCCCCTCGCTTCCTCTCTCTCCCTCTCTCTCTCTCTCTTTTTCTCTCTCTCTCTCTTCCTCTCTCTCCCTCTCTCTCCCTGTCTCTCTCTTCCTCTCTCTCCCTCTCTTCCTCTCTCTCCCTCTCTCCCTCTCTCTCTTCCTGCCTCTCTCTCTCTCTTCCTCTCTCTCCCTCTCTCTCTCCCTCTCTCTCTCTTCCCCTCTCTTCCCCTCTCTTCCTCTCTCTTCCTCTCTCTCCCTCTCTTCCTCTCTCTCTTCCTCTCCCTCTCTTCCTCTCTCTCCCTCTCTCTCTCTTTTCCTCTCTTCCTCTCTCTCTCTTCCTCTCTCTCTCATCCTCTCTCTCTTCCTCTCTCTTCCTCTCCCTCTCCCTCCCTCTCTTCCTCTCCCTCTCTTCCTCTCTCTCCCCCTCTCTGTATCTGGATATCTTATTTACCCTATATAGCTTAACTGTCCTATACTACACCAAAATAACTTATACTGCTTTCTTCCAGATCTGACTCAAGCTTCACACGTAAGACATCGGAACCCCCCCTAACCCAGAAGACAGGTAGGGAACACCTCCCCTCCAACTTATAACATTGCGGGAATGCGGTACCTGGACAGTGAGGGACTGCGGATCAGGTAAGATCCAGGCGGGATTGCTGCTTTAGATATTGTGGAGCGGGGACGTCCAGACACTGGTTAAGGGGTTCAGGAAACTAGTCATTCACCTGTGGCTTTTATTTCTAGATCCGACATTTACACACACACACACACGTAACAAGGACTAATTGTAGTATAATGTAATAAATACATTTGTCAAAAACGAATGTTGTTCTGACTAGGAATTTATTAAATGTATTTTATTTATATATTTTATTTTAAAGCGGGGTTGGGGGCGGGACTAGGGGCGGGGTTGGGGGCGGGACTAGGTGGCGAGTAGATTTTTTGGTTGGGCAAGTAGATTTTTGGGTGATTTGTCGAACACTGCCTATTGATACGTGAGCATCTATCAATTTATTTAATATCTAGATCTGACCGTATTGTCTACTTAGTTAGATAAACATTTCTACACTATTACCTATTGATACGTGAGCATCTATCAACACTCAGTGCTGTTACCAATTCCGATATTTGGAGATCAAAGTCTGTATCATTTGGACGTGCACTACTCAATATTTACATTATTTTACCTACCTTAACGGTCCATTATTTTGGAAATTAACTAATCAGGAGAGCCATAGACGTCATTTGGCACGCCCCAATCCCGCCTCCAAGAGGATATAAATACCTTATACAACAGGAGTGAAAGGACGCTCCTCCCCCCTTGAAGAAGCGCCAAAGAGGCGCGAAACGATCGTCGGGCAGTAGACGACGCGCTATCAGATGACGTCAGCCGGTTTCGCTTTTGGAGCGGATGGAGTATGAGGCCAATTTGGACACAGTGTAGCTGAACGGTTGTATGAACTCCGGGCCTAATACTGCTACTATGCAGACAGACTATTGAGAGTCAAACGTGTATCACGGGCAACCTTTCTATTTGAGTTGCCTTTTTCGTTTATCACGCTGATACACATATACCATCTTGTAAATGCACTGATATTATAATATTGGATTTATGAGGTTTTTTGGGCCCATACCCTGTTATGCATGCGTTACATTAATTACATACTTACCACTGCAAGTAACGTCTGTGTCACAAGCTTTGATTTAATAGCCCCAACTGGATGCAACATGTTCACATGTATATGTTGCTAAGGGCATTTAAAAACATACCGTCGCTACAACCTTGGCAAGTTGAAATTCAGGCATAGTGAGGTTTGGCTGTTTGGAATAAGAGAGAATATTTTGCAGACACGGTATATGGTTACCATATGGAATGATTCAACACTAACGTCTGCAAAGTCCTTGCGGTGATACATAGAATATTTAAAATCCACTTTCTTCACCCATACCTACATGCGTGTTTTCTATCATTGAGATAGCATACTCCATCGCTATTCGTTTTTTAATTGTTTTTAATTCTTTATTTAGAAGTGTTAATAAATAATTTTTTGTTTTTGCGTTTTTAACCCTCTGGTTCCCTATATGGTTTGGGAATTATTCCCTTTCATTAATTGCCACGATTTAGCAGAGTGCAACATATTGGGAATTCTTTTGGGTGGTCACTCTATAATCACGATGGTTTTTGCAGGCTTGTGGAGAAAAAAAATTAGAATAAAAAAAATGTTTGTTTTTTTTGGTCACTTACTCAAGCAAGCAGTGCTGGGTGAAGTTACAGGCGCATGCGTAGTAATCACCTGCTGTCAAGCAGGAATGTGATTGTAACCAGACACACATTCAAAGGAATGGTGTGGGAAAGATGTACTGCATTGTAGAGAAGATAAGAAGTTGAAATACCCTGCAGTGCAGGTAATTATCCTGAGCGAGGGGAGAGCGCTGTATATGCCAAAATGTGACACTGTTACAGTACTGTACAGGCCTATGCGTTTCAACAATTTTCAAATGAGACATACTGTACAGTACAGCACTGCAAATGCATGTATACTTTAAATATGCAAATTTACAATTACTGCGTGCGCACACACAGACTGTGTACTGACGTAGGTTGAACCGCGAAGGTATTAGACTTCCAAGACAACAGCTCGCAAACGCCACCCTGAGTTTTTACACGGCATTGCAGTATTGCAGACAGCGAGAATAAAATGCTAATATCACAAGCGCTAAAATAACGTAATTCACACCCTCCAACAAATTGGGGCTCAATACGGTGAAAACAGGGGTCACTACATAACCTTTTCCTTACTGCACGCTTCCACGTATGAGGAGTTGGCGAAAATTTGTAAAAGTCATAGTTTTCGATAAAATACTGATACATTTGAGCAACTGCTGCCATCTTATCCTCTGTTGCATTAATCGCGGCCCATATCAAATACGCGTAACTTCTGTCAGGTTTTTGGAAAGCGGGCTGCACTTGAACACTCATGGTGGGTCTCTGCAGAATAGTGTAACACAAACTGAAACTGGTCTTTGTCTTTCTTTAATATGAAAAGCCTAAATTGATACATTTTTGCAACCTCTTCCTTCAGTCTCAAGGCCAAGTTACAATAGCACACTGTGGTACGGTATCTTTTTTAAATGAAACACCTGCAAGCCGACACATTACTGATTCGGCGCATTACAATTCATGAATTTCTGCCATCTGGCGGACACACGAAGCATTGCAGCCTATTAAAATCCGAACCATTATCAATAAACACATCAACCGCGCGTCAGCCGGGCATGACCCTGGCTGGGAGCCCGGCATGCTCCGGGTGAACAGCGTGGCATTCCAGGAACATGCCAGGTACAAGCCGGTGATTACTTCGAATAAAAGCTGCCGCTGCTGTAGATATCAGTGGCCTTGCCACACTCCACCTTGGTATAATGTCCTTTACACACCACCGTGTGCGCCCACACCGTGTCCAATATACTGGACCAGTCCCTTGGTCACTCAACCCAGTGTCCCCAAAGAACCCTCCCCAAGGCGGGATCAGCGCCTGATGGTACCGGTGTTTGTGCACTTATTAAATACCTTCCAGCTACTCCAGTAGCCGGTAACAGACTTCAAAAAGGATCCGCCGATCCAGCGTAGTCTCTCACGAGTTGGGAATGTCCAGCAGCTTGAGCCCAAACCACTGATCGCACACAGCAGCGCAGGAAGAACACTGTGTCCCTGCCTGCTAATACAGTAAGGGAATAGAATTGTCTCTCTCGCTAGGGCTTTCCCTGCAGCACAACAAGCTAATGGTGACTCAGGGTCTGCACTGGGGCCTGAGGGGAAATCTGGCCTACGTAGGTGGGTCACTGACCCCCTGCAGACACACAACCTCTCCCCTTGCTCCTCCGGTGCCCTCTTCTAGCGTGGTCTCTCCCCCACGCTTCCCTTTCCTGCCTGCCAGCAATCCCTGCACTCCTATTCGTTCCCTGGTGTCATGTGTCTCTGCTGAGGCTCATGGGAATTGTAGTCCCATCTCAGAGCCTCCTCTCTATTGGCTAGCCGTTCGTGCGCTTACACTGCGCATACGCGACCTACCATTCCGGTCCAACGAGCTGCTTCTTGTGCATGGCGTCTGGACATCTGGGGGGATGGGTGCAACGGAGGATGAGATGGGGGTTCCATGGACAGAAGCAGCATCGATGGAGAGTGGAGGAGGTGACCTGTGGATACCCGGTAGAGGAGAAGTGGCAGCGTCGTCGAAGAGGGATGGAGAAGGTGACCTTTGGATTTCCGGGCGAGAAGCAGTCATCTAAGCGCAAAGGAGACAGTGACCCGTCGTCAGATGGAACCGGAGAAGATGGGGGTGGAGAAGACGGGATGAAGATTTCCGGGACAGCTACAGCAGAGTCGTCGAAGCATATGGGAGGAAGTGGTCTGCGGGTCCGATGGGTTGGCTGCCATTCGTTCTGCGTCGAGAGTACATCACCGTATATCTTCTTCACATAATGAGGCTTACGTCTAAGAAAACCCTTAACCTTTGGAGTCAGCAGAAGGTTTTCTTTATTGGCCTTAGCCTGTCGCTTTGCCCTTGGCGTGGAAACGGCAACCGCCTTTCGCTTTTTCAGCATGACAGGCACGGCAGAGGTGAGAGGGTTCTTGCGTCCATAGAACCGGGGATGCTCCATGGAAGCAGGTGGCACAATGCAGTACAGTATCTGGACAAGGGCAAGTTCAGATAAAGATCATGGAGTGGTGGCCTATGCAAAGTGTGTGACCTTTTATGCATGGCGACCAGGTACAGGTGTTGAAAATGGGCGTGTGAGTCATTACCGTATAAATACACCATCCATTTTGTGTATTGACTGCACATAGAATACACATCGACTAAACATCGAATATACATTCTTGTGTTTGTATTTCTTTCTACTCGCAGCAATGCCTGTTAAAAAGATTTCAAAGGATCTCAGCATGCGAATTAAGGAGATGTACACGAGCGGACACCGAATTGCTGCTATCCAATGCTGGTTAGCTACTTCTGGCCTCGTTGTGCCATTAAACACCGTGAGCTATCATGCACACGGACAAAACAGAGACCGGAAAAAGGCAACAAGGGTAACAAACGCGTAAGTATATTTATAAAACTTAACAAAAAAAATATAGAAAACTGTACTGTACATCTACAGTACAGTTCTGTATCTACTGTAATACTGTTGTTATTTCTGTTGATTTATATTACAACATACAGAAGTTTGTCTATTTATATTTATAGTACAGCAGTATACATTTTTTGTATATTTCAATTAATCTTACAACGGTATATACTGTATAGGATGTACTGTATATTTATATTACAACAGTATATTTATTTTGCATATTAATATTTATAGTACAACAGTATATATATTTTGTCTATTTATATTTATAGTACAGCAGTATACATTTTTTGTATATTTCAATTAATCTTACAACGGTTTAAAGAAGATGAGACGCAGCATTGGATGGAAATATGGACGTGTGAGGTTAGTACTGGACAGTACAGGAAGTTAAAGTGTTGTTTAGCAAACTGTACTGCACTGTGCCGCTAAAAAAAAAATTCCTTGTCATTACAGAGTGTACCCCATGATACGGGACGCAAACAAAATCAAAAGAGTGCTCCAGGCCCAGGCATGGATCGACAGTGGGGAGACTTTCCAGGATTGCATCTTCACTGATGAGTCTACTGTGTCGCTGGAGAGATTTGCAAGATTTGCGTTCCACAAAAAAGGCCGCTTATCTTTGAAGCCGCGGCCAAAACACCCTGTGAAGCTGCATGTGTGGGGTGCCATCTCTAGGCGTGGACCAGGATGCATTGTCATCTTTGAAGGTAAAATGTATCAAATATAATGTCGCCTAATGCACTGTACTTGACTAGTGTTGCCTTACCGTATGCACTGTACTGTACTATTGTGCAGTTTTTTGAGCACTTTTCTTTTCTTGCTATAGGAATCATGAATAACGCTTTCTTCCAAGACAACATTGTGCCCGAGATAGTTCAATACATCACACGCGACTTCCCCAATGGTCACCGCTTCTACCAGGACAACGATCCCAAGCACACTGCGTCAACGGTGCATATCCTTGAGCGCGGCATCAACTGGGTGAAGACGCCAGCGGAGTAAGTGCAGTAGACCGTGTCCCATTTTTGTTCCCCACTGTTTTTAGCTCTTAAACCAATTGTCCTTTCTTTCCAATGACAGGTCGCCAGACTTCAATCCGATCGAAATGGTCTGGGATCAGCTGAAGGACCATATCCGGAAAGTGGCAAAACCCTCCAAAAAGGACAAGTTGTTGAAAGGCATACTGAGTTTTTGGAACGATGTACTCACCGTGGAACGCTGCAATAAATATATAGACCATATTGCCACTGTGTTGCCCATTGTCATTGCGCGTAATGGGCAAGCATCAGGAAAGTAGTACTGTGCTGTAGTATTGGAAGTACAGTATGTTACAGGTAAGTATGGCACAGATTTTTTCTTTCCAGATAGTAAGAGTATACAGTAGTTAGTTTTTTCTTTACAGAGAGAGCAGCACCAGCCATCAGGTTACAGTACATAGAATTTAACAGTAGTCAGAGTATACAGTAGTTCCAGTACAGTATACAGTAGACTAGTTTGACAGTACTACAGTAACTGCCTACTAACTGCCCCATTTTTTTTCTTTCCAGAGAAAGCTGCACCAGCCACCTACAGTAGTTCTGCCATAATACAGTACAGTACCTGCACTAATTTTTGGTTTTCTTGTCGTTCCAGGAAAAACGGTGGCCTAGGGGGATGGGGGCGTTGTGTTCGTCAAATCTGCTTGTACAGTCAAATGTACAGTATATAAACAGCAGCAATGATGTACACAAAACCTCTCCTCTCTCAATGAACTACTGTACTGCAGACAGAATGAGGAAAAGAAAGACTAAAGAAAAAACAATTTTACTATACAGTATATACAGTATATTATACAGTACATTACAGTACTGTACTGTATATACTGTAGTATTAAATAATATTCTTATAAATGTGCATTACTCATGTTTCCCCATGTTTTACAAAGGTTTTCCAAATGGTTATCCAATTTCAAGCTGCCAAAATAACTTAATAAAGACTGCATTACTGTATGTATTATTCCTGATTATTTTTATATTTGTATTTTTTGGTTCCTGATAAAATAAAATAAATATTTATTCACTTTCCTGCGAATCATAATCATTGACAGCCACCCCTACAGTGCACCAATGAATTATTTTATTTATTTATTTATAAAATATTTTACCAGGATTTATACCAGGATGTATATATTTTCATTTTAAAGATATTAAAGAATGTACTGTATTGTATTAAAAACATGTGACTGTAAACCATAGTGACTGACAAATATTTTCACACCCTGATGAAATACTGTATCAGTGTACTCTCAATTCTCACAGTGCTGTGCACATCAGATTTACATTTCAAATTCGAGAGGGGATTTTCCAAAGCATTACCGTTCAAACAACAGGCCTCTAAGGGTTGGGGGAGGGGGATGGTGTGATTAGACGCAGGCGTACTGAGTGTTTGTAGCTCGGCTATGGGCGGATTAAGAACACAATGGCAATATGCAGAAGGTTAACGACCCAGTGGAGAGAGGAGGATGGTAGGCTAGGGTGACTCAGCCGATTGACGCTTGGCTAGGGAGGGATTAAAAACTCTGGAGGTGTGTGGCTGAAATAGTTAACAGCAGTGTCATTTCAAAAGGCAGTTCATCATAATAATTTGATGAATAAACCCCCAAAGACAACCCCCAAATACAGTACATAAAAAGCAAATCACTTTAAAACTCCCTTTGCCCCATGCACCAAAAATGTTTTGTGGCAGAAGAATTTAATAAAGGCTGCAGTATGTATTATTGTGTGTTGATGGTTAGAATTGCTGTGCACTTTAAATGTTTCAACATTGTACAGTATTTGTAAATAAATGTTTTTGTACTGACTCCACCAATAAAAGAACATGTTGAATTGCCTCACATTGTTTCCATTTGCTCCTTTGCCAGTGTAACAAATGTACTGTAGAGGCTTGCTGCACTGTTTTTTTACTGCCTGGTCGCGCAATTGGCGTAGGAACTACGGCAATTGGCGTGGGAACTAGGTCAATTGGCGTGGGAACTTCTGTTCTAGGGCACCTAGAAATAAAATTCATTTTGCCCCTAGATGTTAAGAACCCCCTCACTTAACCCCAACAGGGTCCGAGCAGTAATGGAGGCGAGAAAGGGTCATGCCGGCGAGGAGGGTCCTACCATTGAGCACAATGGCGGAGAAAGCTTTGAACCGGCTAAGTCAGAATGAGCAGAAACCTGGAACCCACAACTCCGTTTCTGTTCGACCTAGAGGGCTCAAATTCGGTCACCATGTAGTCCTAGTTGCGGCAGGATTGCATGGCAAATTGCGACCCTCTCGTGGCAACAGAACGGAGTCAGGGCGATGTTAAAGTTCAGGTTTCTGCCATTGACTTGCATGGCAGAAAAAAAGCCACTTTGGTAATGTGCTTTTAAACTGTCTTTTTGTATCTCCGGTTTCGGGGGTCGTGCAAGGCTGATATTTTGCCACTATGGCAAGGGTCCTCCCGCATGAGGACCAGGTAAATTTCAACCCGCTCAGACCCACAGAACGGGTTATTTTACATTATATTCGCGCAATTGGCGTGGGAACTACTTAGGGCCTCGGTCAAGTTCACGGGCAATTGGCGTGGGAACTTCTGTTCTAGGGCACCTAGAAATAAAATTCTTTTTGCCCATAGATGTTAGGCACTGTATACCACTGTACAGTATACTGTGGAAGACACAATGAAATGATACTGAACATGTAGAATAAATGCATAGTTTTATTTATTCGGGTTTATTACACAGTATACTGTACGGCCGGAAAACATCAGCATACAGTACAATATAATCCATCGAAATCCCCCCATTAGCCGTTTTCTTTTCTGAGGAAAAACAAAAAGAAAAGTTTTAATGTACAGTAATGGTCAGCCCCCTAAAGAAGTACCCAGCCAGCCCCACCAAAATAATACGGCAACAAGACAGTACTCACCATAGAATTAAAATTCATTTTCCCCCAGATGTTAGGAACCCCCTCACTTCACCCCAACAGGGTCCGAGCATGTACAGTACAGTACTTTAAAATAAAATTAAATATGAAATTTTACTATTACTGCGCGCGCACGCACAGACTGTGTACTGTAGGTTGAACCGCGAAGGTATTAGACTTCAAAGACAACAGCTCGCAAACGCCCCCATGCGTTTTTACACGGCATTGCAGTATTGCAGCCAGCGGGAATAAAATGCTTAAATCACGGGCGCGAAATAACGCAATACACTCCGGGAGAAAACGATACTAAACCGCACTTCACCGGGATATTCTGAAATTCGCGGAACTAGCCGAGTTCGAATAAAGTTGGTCCCCACTGTAATTATTGCATTGCTATATATATGTATGCACTGTGGTTATACGGGTGATATGTGTATGTTCATGCTCTGCATTCAGTTACTAGTAAAAGGTTACAACGTTGTGGATTATTATCATTATTCTTGTCCAGGGGAATCTTACGTATTGGGGATCCTGGGCAAGTGGAGGCGCTGCCAAGTATATATTGTTAACCCAGGCTCCCTGTTAACGGAGGCCCAGATCTCGCTGAGCCAGCAGGTATATACAGCATTAGTAGTCTCTCTATATCAGCAGGAAAGAGGGCTAAATTTGGAGGCACTGCTGAGATCTCAGACCTGGGGTGCCCAAGTAGATTCACAAATTATTGCTAAAAATGTCCATACCTTCAAGGCAAGAGGTCTGCGAGTGAGCCTTGCGGTGTCAAGTGTCACCGCGACACATGGTGGTGGTGAGCAGAGTGCCCAGCCTTACTCCGGTACTCTCAGTATCTGACCAAATACAGAAGTCACCAGGCCTGGCCACCGCCAAGTGTGTAGATCACAGACCTGACAAAGACTCCCCTGGGTATAAGATGCTCCTGCTGGAAACTACCTTTGAAATATGTCACGAGACTGTCCCCCACTCCCTGGTCTTAAATGCCCTGTCAGGGGAAAGTTTCCCGCTGGTTTATCTGGAGCAACCACGCCGTCGGCTTCCGACCCCCCCACTCCGAGCATCCGGAACGGAGAGATCCTTGTCCCCAGCGTGGCCGGCCAATACCGCCATTCTGACGCCTGGTTCCCACGTCACGTTTGCACCAGACACTGCCCGTCAGCACACTCTGTGGGAGGACTCCTCATCCTTGCCATCCCCTACACACCACCCCGCACCCAGGGCTAGTGGTGGCTCTCCACCCAATGTGTCCGCCCTCCAGCTGGTGGATGCATTCCTTTACTCCACACAGTCACAACAATATCGCAAACTTAAATCATTTTCAGGGATTCAACCTTCTCCCTTAGGTGAATTCGAGTTTGAAGAATGGAAGGATCATACAGAGCAAGTGCTCCCAGAGTGGAACTGCACAGAGGTCATAAAGCGACAGCGGATCGTGGAATGCCTGCGGCCGCCCGCTTCGCATATGTTACAGAGCTACCAGGATGACCACCCTGAAACCGATTCCCAAGCCATGCTGCATGCGCTCATCAAGGCCTATGGCACACCAGTGGACAGCTTTACCCTGATGGCCAAATTCCACGCCTTGGTCCAGAATGAAGGAGAGATGGTGTCAGCATTCCTTTGACGAGTTCACCTGGATCTCTGGACCTTAGTGAAGAAGAAAGTAGTGCTCAAGCCCGACGCCAACTGCTTGAGAACCACGCAGCTGCTGAGGGGCCTCTTGTCACTCCACCCTGTAGCTGTCAGTCAGTGGTAGTCTCGTGCTGGGTCAAGCATTGTCTTTTGATGAACTTATGGATCGAGTACAAGCTCATGAGGCTGTGCTTCTGGGGCGGGACCCGAGCCCGGCTAAAAAAGTGGGGACCACCTCCAAGGAAATTAAGAAAGGAGAGGCTAGGCCGAAGCCAGCCAAAAAGTGGGTCAAGAAAAGGAGGACTCTGAGGGGTGTGAGAGCGATGCTGAAGGCTCTACATCAGGGAGAACGTCTCCTGCTCACAGAAACCAGTCTTCTAGAAGTAATGTCCAGTGTTTCCGCTGCGGCAAGATGGGCCACCTCGCCCGATTCTGTCCAGTCAGAAAGAAGGTGACCACAAGGACTGCGAAATCCATGCTGTGCACCACCTTGACAACTGAAACCACTCCTGTGTCAGAAGAGACCGCGGCCCCAGCGTCCACTGGAGCGCCAGCACTGCCCCAAATGGGTGGCCGCATCGGACCCGTGGCCATTGTGAAGGTCATCATTGAAGGCATCTACGCGTCAGCATTACTGGACACTGGTTCGCAGGTAACCATTGTATATCGACCATTCACCGGTTGCCCCTGCTGTCCGCAGACGCTATGAGGTTGCGAGGGTTGAGCCATGAAGACTACCCTATTGATTGAGTGGTACGGGTTAACTGGATATTCCACAGCTGAATAACGGCAAGCATCACCCCATGGTGGTGGAAGCGTTGGTGTGCCCAGAACCACAAGAATACCCCAGTGCTCCTATAATCATGGGAACCAATACTGACATAGTACAGGCAGTGATACGTATGTACAGGACTTACAGGAGGCGGGCGAACTACCGTTAGCGGCGCTAGCAGCATATCCTGTGTTGCGGGAAGAATGTTGTAGGATAGCTGCCCAAGAAGAGCATGGAGTCCTTTACAATATTTATTACGAATTGACTACGATTCCACCAGGGGGAGGAAAGATGATGACTGCTACCTGTTGCTATCCGGAAAGAAGCAAAGCAGATAGGCTGTTTTTGCTGGAAAGTACTGCGGAAGACGACCAACAGCGTGGATACAAACTGTTAGCCCAGGTGAGTGAATGGCCGGCTAAACTACCGAATAGAGTACAGGTGTACGTACAGAACATCTCTCCCTATCCCATGCCTATCGACTATGGGCAGCAGCTGGGAAGAATATATCCAATCACTCCTGTAGAGAAGATGGAAGTACAGTCGCAGGCCGCTGCCATATCCCTAGTCGTCCCTGCACTGGTGTTTGACTTCGGGGATTCTCCCTTGACGAAAGAGTGGAAAGAGAGGATGCATGCCAAGTTGGAAGCAAGGCGAGGGGTATTCTCCACCAGTGATATGATGTGGGATGTAGCCGCAGTGCTCAGCATACCATACGGCTTAGTGATACGACCCCCTTTCGAGAAAGGTCCCGTTGTATTGATCCAAGGGATGTGGAAGATGTGAGGAAGCTATTACAAGAAATGGAGGTGGCCAGCATTGTTATTGGATCTCGTAGTCCATACGCATCACCTATCGTGGTGGTGCGAAAGAAGAACGGGTCAGTACGGCTATGTGTGGACTACAGAACTTTGAATAATCGTACTGTACCAGATCAGTATACCCTTCCTTGGATTGAAGATCTCTAAAATGCCCTGTCGGGGAACAAGTGGTTTAGTGTGTTGGATCTGGGGTCCGGGTACTATCAAGTGCCGATGAACTCCGAAGATCAGGAGAAGACAGCTTTCGTTTGCCCGTTAGGATTTTACCAATTCACGCGTATGCCCCAAGGGATATGCGGTGCCCCAGCCACTTTTCAGCATCTAATGGAAAAGACGATTGGGGATATGAACTCCAGAGAATGCTTAGTGTATCTGGACGATATTATAGTGTTCGGGAAGACGCTGGAGGAGCATGAAGAAAGGCTGATAAAGGTGCTGGATCGACTTTACCTTCTTCTGGATCAATAAGTAAGTATAGATATAGGATAAAGTATCTGTTGTCTAAATTTAGCATAGGTTGAACTTGATGGACCTACGTCTTTTTTCAACCTCATCTACTATGTAACTATGACTCAGCGCCGAAGGACTCAAGCTGTCAATGGATAAGTGTCAGTTTTGCCGCACCTCGGTGACCTATGTGGGTCATATTGTCTCTGCAGAAGGAATATCTACGCGACCCAATAACGTCATGGAATCACGCTCCTTCTTGGGTTTTGCGGGTACTACTGAAGGTTTGTGGAAGGCTACTCACGCAAATCAAAGATTCTTAACAACCTTCTCAAAATCTACCCAGAGGATACGGGTCGGAAAGCCGCTTCCGCTCAAGCACCCTTTGGGGACAAGTGGACTCCTGCGTGCGAACAGGCGTTTCTGGGGTTGAAGACAAATTTAACACAGGCGCCGGTGTTGGCCTATGCAGATTCTGATCGGCCATATATTCTACATGTGGATGCCAGTTTTAACGGTTTAGGAGCTGTGCTGCACCAGAAGTATGATACCGGACTTAGACCCGTGGCCTATGTCAGTCGGAGTTTAACGCCCAGTGAACAGAGCTGTCCTGTACACAAACTGGAGTTTCTAGCTCTCAAATGGGCTATTGTGGACAAGCTGCATGACTACTTGTATGGGGTCACATTTGAAGTTAGAACTGATAACAACCCGTTGACATACATCAACACATCGGCTACGTTGGATGCTATAGGCCACCGCTGGCTAGCAGCGCTTTCAAATTATCTACTCACACTTAAGTACAAACCTGGCCCTATGAACATTGGCGCTGACGCCCTATCTCGACGACCGGGACTAAATCCTACTCCTGATGAGGGTGTTTGAGAAGAGATTCCGGGACCAGGAGTATGGGCCTTGTGCTCCCTAGCAGCGGTGGTGCAAGACTGAGTGGCCTTCTCGGAATTGAGGATAGTGGATTCCTTAGGGTGTCAAGCAAAGGCTATCCCAGGAGCATACCGTCATCCGGACGGCATGAACATCACCCAAGATAAAATTATTGCCTGGAAGGATCTGGTACAATATCAAATTCACGACCCAGTGGCCGGAATAGTTCGTCAAGCTCTTCAACAAGAAAATCCTTCGGTGATTAAACGGGACCCTAAAGAAATGGTAGCCCTGTTAATGAAAGAAATGAACAAGTTCGAGCTGGATAACTGTCTATTGTATAGGGTAGTGCCATATCACAACAATCCAGATAGACGACAGTTGATCCTACCCAAGATCCTGCAACCTATGGTTCTCCGAGCACTACATGATGACCACGGTCATCTTGGTGTTGACAAAACATTCGGGCTACTTTGTGGCTGCTTCTTTTGGCCCAAAATGAGAGAGTCTGTGGAGCTACACTGTAGGCGGTGTACCCTCTGTATACAATGAAAGACGCTACCCACCCGGGCTGCACCCATCTGAAGAGCTCAGGACTCATGGACCTGGTGTGTATGGACTTTCTTTGCATCGAACCTGACACTTGAGGTATCGGAAATGTCCTGGTGATCACAGATCACTACACCAGATATGCCAAAGCCTTCCCTACCATAGACCAACGGGCTGTGATGGTAGCTAAAGTCTTATGGGAGAAGTACTTCCTTCATTATGGACTGCCAAATCGATTGCATTTAGATCAAGGCCGGGACTTTGAAAGTAATCTCGTACGAGAATTGCTTAAGTTGCTGAGTGAACTCAAGTGATTTGAATAGGCGCCAATGTTCCCATGAACCAATTAGCAGAAGTGAAATACAACAAACAAAATATAAACAAAATATAAAGTGAAGTGTAACCCAAAAAAATACTTCTCAACCTTCCAGGAAATATGCAAAGATTTCCTACAGATGCAGTCTTGGTTTGGGGTGGGAAGGGAGCGATCAGATCAGGAACACATCATGTAAATAAAGAAACATAAAACAATAATTGTGCAGTATATTAGTGCAATTTGGGCTAAGTGTGTATCTTGGCTCTTTGGTATTTCCTACTTACAACAAGTGTAAAGTTTATAGCGCGGTGGTCTGACTCAGTCAGGATGTGAAGAGGTAGATATCAGATCTTGTGGTATATTCTGGCCCAGGAGGGATCCAGTATAGAGGATCTTTTCAGTGTTGTATTGCTCGGATCCAGGTATAGTACATGCAATAGAAACAGAACGGACCAATGGTCTAGATAGCAAAATAAATTTTATCACACAGGTAGAGAATAGGAAATGTACTTACAATAAGTACAAATTTGTTGTACATATAATGGTATCTTGCGGCGGTAGATGTATCAGTCCTAAGTGTAGGGCTTCCCTCGATCCTCCCGTACCTCCAACCTTGCCGCCGGTGTGTAGCGTGTGACGTCACTTCCGACTCGCGGGTGACCGCATCCGGTTGCGCTGGATGGCGACGGGCTGGGATAGGATCTGTAATGGAACTCAGTCGTCCGGCGTCTTCACGTCTAGGCAGCTGCAGCAAACTTCTTTGGCTCTACGCGTTTCGCTGTGTAACATACAGCTTCCTCAGGAGCAGAATAGCTTCTCATATGGGTGGTGCTTATTACAGTATATAGTGTCTCTAATTGACTAAAATTGGCAATTGTCATTCAACCCAATAACATATTTTAACCCACAGGTTCGCCTATACAAACAGGCACAAGTACTCTGTGATTCAAAAATTACACATAAAAATTTAACATACTAAACAACAATTGATACTTTTATTAAATTTTAAAAAACATATATACGTAACGTCTAATACTGTTTAAAAACTTGATACCAGTAAATATATTTAGAATTGAATTGTAAAACATAATGATAAAACATAATGATAAAATGGCACTTGCAACATCACGGGAGAGAGAAAAGAGAGAAAAAGTGCATTAGTTATCACATGTCAGAAATCATTTCAATAAGCTTTTAGGAATCCAGTTATAAAGATAAAACGAGGATATAATTAATAAAAAGGTAGCAAATATCATTAAATATAAAGTATCTAGTATCCAAAATATAGTATAAAATTAAAATTAAAATAAAATCCCATACGGATTGAATATCAGTTATTAATTATTTATTCTATTCCTTCACATATCTACTTTGTCTTTTTGGGCTGAAGACACAACTGATATTCAATCCGTATGGGATTTTATTTTAATTTTAATTTTATACTATATTTTGGATACTAGATACTTTATATTTAATGATATTTGCTACCTTTTTAACTATTTTTAGTGTAACTGTTCCATTTTATCACCTGGATTTTATATCCTCGTTTTATCTTTATAACTGGATTCCTAAAAACTTATTGAAATGATTTCTGACATGTGATAACTAATGCACTTTTTCTCTCTTTTCTCTCTCCCGTGATGTTGCAAGTGCCATTTTATCATTATGTTTTATCATTATGTTTTACAATTCAATTCTAAATATATTTACTGGTATCAAGTTTTTAAACAGTATTAGACGTTACGTATATATGTTTTTTAAAATTTAATAAAAGTATCAATTGTTGTTTAGTATGTTAAATTTTTATGTGTAATTTTTGAATCACAGAGTACTTGTGCCTGTTTGTATAGGCGAACCTGTGGGTTAAAATATGTTATTGGGTTGAATGACAATTGCCAATTTTAGTCAATTAGAGACACTATATAATAAGCACCACCCATATGAGAAGCTTTTCTGCTCCTGAGGAAGCTGTATGTTACACAGCGAAACGCGTAGAGCCAAAGAAGTTTGCTGCAGCTGCCTAGACATGAAGATGCCGGACGACTGAGTTCCATTACAGATCCTATCCCAGCCCGTTGCCATCCAGCGCAACCGGATGCGGTCACCCGCGAGTCGGAAGTGACGTCACACGCTACACACCGGCGGCAAGGTTGGAGGTACGGGAGGATCGAGGGAAGCCCTACACTTAGGACTGATACATCTACCGCCGCAAGATACCATTATATGTACAACAAATTTGTACTTATTGTAAGTACATTTCCTATTCTCTACCTGTGTGATAAAATTTATTTTGCTATCTAGACCATTGGTCCGTTCTGTTTCTATTGCATGTACTATACCTGGATCCGAGCAATACAACACTGAAAAGATCCTCTATACTGGATCCCTCCTGGGCCAGAATATACCACAAGATCTGATATCTACCTCTTCACATCCTGACTGAGTCAGACCACCGCGCTATAAACTTTACACTTGTTGTAAGTAGGAAATACCAAAGAGCCAAGATACACACTTAGCCCAAATTGCACTAATATACTGCACAATTATTGTTTTATGTTTCTTTATTTACATGATGTGTTCCTGATCTGATCGCTCCCTTCCCACCCCAAACCAAGACTACTTAAGTTGCTGAGTATCACCAAGTCCCGGACGACACCTTATCACCCAGAAGGGGACTCTATGCCTGAACGGTTTAACCGAACGCTGCTCGACATGCTGGGCACGCTGAAGAGCTCACAGAAGACTGAATGGAGTAAGCATGTAGAGACTTTAGTGCATGTGTATAACTGTACTCGCCATGAGTCCACTGGGTATACGCCTTATTTCCTGATGTTTGGACGAGAAGCTCGGCTACCAGTGGGTGTACGTTTGCGGATATCTACCGATGGGGTATCCAACAGAACACACTTCAAGTATGTGCAAAGGTTACAAGACAGTTTGCAGCAGGCATATAAATTGGCAGAGAAAGCTTCGGCTCAATTAAATGCGAGTAATAAGAGACGCTCCGATCATAAAGTGAGGCATAAGGAAATTCATCCAGGGGATGCTGTCCTCCTTCGCAATCTGGGCATCCCCGGAAAGCATAAATTGGCCGATCGTTGGAGAGACGGTGTATATGAGGTGGAGTCACAGAATCCTGGCCTCCCGGTGTATCGTATCAAAGACTCAGAAGGCCGGGTAACGGTATGGCATAGAAATCATCTACTCCCTATACCTCAAGTAGGAGATGAAGATCTGGAAATAACAACTGTTTCCCTAGATGGGGAGCCAAACGCAAAATAGGTTGGTCCAGAGACTGTAAATAATACCAACTCTGAGGACTCTATGGAGGGAACCTCTCAAAGGGGCCTTCCGACCACAGGGGCATCTCCCGAAGGAGCCACGGTTAAAGGGCCCCATGGTCAAACACCAGATGAGGTGACTCAAGTGAGTCAGTCTTTAGATTCACAGAGCCCATGCTTTGTGCCTCAAAGAGACTGTGTAGAAACATTGAGCCCCTCAAGGGAAGAGACTGAGTTGCAAAGTGAGATTAGTTACTCTCCAGAGGGAGTGACTGAAGAGCAGCTGCGTAGAAGCCAAAGAGTTTGGTCAACCTCCCATGAGAATGACTTATGATCAATTCGGGGCACCCCATTATGAGGCTCAGCAGTGGGCTCGCAGTAGAGTGAGATCTGTGATTGGAATGTTCAATGAAATGTATAATCTCATGTAGCGTATACAGTGATAAGTTGTATTTCTATATATGCATTTTTATTGTGTAAATATGTGTGACATTGGTTTACGTTCCCAAGCGGGAACGTTGGATTCCACCAGGGGGAGAGTGTAGTGGTGTTCCCCTGCCCCCCCCCCCCCCGTTGTACCTCCGTTGCGGGTGCTGTTGTGACGAGCGGCAGACCTGCTGGCAATTCAGGAGGGTGGGGGCAGAGCAGGGAGTGCTCCGGTGCTTCGTAGGCTCCGAGGGCGGCCCGGAAAGCATAGGTCAATGCCATGTTTGATCGTTGCGCATGAGCAGTGCAGATGTGCGGCGGGGCGCCCCTGGTAGGTCGCGCATGCGCAGTGTAAGCACGCAAACGGCTGGCCAATAGAGAGGAGGCTCTGAGGTGGGACTACAATTCTCATGAGCCTCAGCAGAGACACATGACACCAGGGAACGAATAGGAGTGCAGGGATTGCTGGCAGGCAGGAACGGAAAGCATGGGGGAGAGACCACGCTAGAAGAGGGCACTGGAGGAGCAAGGGGAGGGGTTGTGTGTGTGCAGGGGGTCAGTGACCCACCTGCGTAGGCCAGATTTCCCCTCAGGCCCCAGTGCAGACCCTGAGTCACCATTAGCTTGTGGTGCTGCAGGGAAAGCCCTAGAGAGAGAGACATTCTATTCCCTTACTGTATTAGCAGACAGGGACACAGTGTTCTTCCTGAGCTGCGGTGTGTGAACAGTGGTTTGGACTCAAGCTGCTGGACACTCCCAACTCGTGAGAGACTGCGCTGGATCGGCGGATCCTTTTTGAAGTCTGTTACCGGCTACTGGAGTAGCCGGAAGGTATTTAATAAGTGCACCAACACCGGTACCTTCAGGCGCTGATCCCGCCTTGGGGGAGGGTTCTTTGGGGACACTGGGTTGAGTGACCAAGGGACTGGTCCAGTACATTGGACACGGTGGCACACACGGTGGTGGGTAAAGGACATTATAACAAGGTGGAGTGTGGCAAGGCCACTGATATCTAATTATTGCATTGCTATATATATGTATGCACTGTGGTTATACGGGTGATATGTGTATGTTCATGCTCTGCATTCAGTTACTAGTAAAAGATTACAACGTTGTGGATTATTATCATTATTCTTGTCCAGGGGAATCTTACTTATTGGGGATCCTGGGGAAGTGGAGGCGCTGCCAAGTATATATTGTTACCCCAGGCTCCCTGTTAGTGGAGGCCCAGATCTCGCTGAGCCAGCAGGTACAGTATATACAGCATTAGTAGTCTCTCTATATCAGCAGGAAAGAAGGCTACATACACTACCGTTATCTGCTGTTATCACTGCATCATTTGGCACTATCACTATTTACACATTTGTACACTAGCTAGTGGTTAGCGCTAATATTTTTCTTTTCATAGTCTAGCGGTGGGCCCAATCTCTCAGGTGGAAGTGAATCTCGCCACTTAAGCAGTACTCTGGGGAGAAAATGGCCGCTCATCTCTCTCTTCAGGCCCCTCGCGTCAACCGTAAACAAGTAAGTGTATATTTTAGCCGGGGGGAGGAGGGTGCCTTCAGGGTGACCTTCAGGCCCTGTCTGTTTACGGTTGCAAATATATATTTTATAGCTCCGACTCCAGGAGGCAGAGTGGAGATATAGGCGTTATATATATATATATACAATATATGTATATATTGTTTTTCTGATGATCCCTTTTGGCCCTTTTGGGGGAGGGAGAAAGTTGCACTTTTGTGTACCCAGTAACTTGAGGGACTACAATGCACAGGGCTCAGTTGGGGCACAGTATATCTGTGGCCCAAATGTATTCTGCAGGCCTCAACCACGCCATCCACACCAGGCCCGTCAACACCTTTCCGGCCTCGCTCACCTCATCTCTGCCTCTCGGGGACTGTCTGTTTTGGCTTGGGATGCCCTCAATTTGTGGAGGACTACACACACTGTCGGGTTCATCCGTGGTCCCAGTAGGTGACTGATCTCTGCTATTCATTTCTGCACGATGGTGTTGGTAGTGTTCACTAGGCCTCAACAACACTAGACCCCAGCTCCGTTAATCTTTTTCTGATTATCATAAAAATGGTATAGGCGCATAGCCCATATAACATTGTTTGAGAATCTGCTACTTTTAAGTTTAAGACTTTTGCTGCAGATTTATAAAGATGACAATGAATTAGGGTTCTCACACTAAGGAGCTCCAGCTTTAAGTGGCCATCTTGCAGAGCTCCTGGCCTCACCCTCACAGCTCCTTTCCCAGGTTTTAAAAGTGTTTACTTTCCTCTGTTTATCAGTGGTTGCCTCCACCCAATATAGGTTGAATAGATTGGATCTATGGAGTGAGAAACTATTCAATGAGGGGGGATTGTGGTGTATCCATTGTTGGAAGATTGTTTTCTTGGCAGCCATGGCTATAATCTGCCTAAATGTATTTGAATCCTTTGTCCCTGTCTCTTCTTCGTTTACTTGGTTCATTATATGTATGTAATTGAATATTGCATATTCTTTGATTAGACAGATCTTTATATGTAGTGTGTCTTTGTTATACTTTCCACCTGTGTCAAAAACTTCTTGAGAAAGTGACAGGGGGGTCTCAAGTAAACAGCACTAAGATCTAAGTAGCCATTTTGTTTGACTGATCTTGTCAGCCATTTTGTTGTGTTCTGTTCTTGTCCCTATCTGTCATCCATTTTTATGTGTTCTGTGTCATCCATTTTGATGTGTTCTGTCTCTGTGTGTCATCCATTTTGGTGTTTGTCTGCTTGGAAGCATGAAATGGAAGCATAGCTTGATTCTGAAAGAATGTTTTCGCTCAGCAAATTTGTTGATGTTAAGCCATCACCAGCTACAAGACAACCTTGAGACAGTTGTAACATAGGCTGCCGGCAGTTACTTCTTTTTCTGGGCCTTTCCTCTGTCAGTCCTGTTAGCACAGGCAGTGGAAAGGTTAATTCCTTTCTTAGGCCTGTATGTGTGTATTCCAGCCTTGAATAACGTATCAGTATTCAAGGGCAGGCCTAGCAACGCTGAGGATGTCAATCTGAGGGGTGGATATTGGTTGGAACGCCCTCTCATGTGTGTGGGCCAATCTGTATCCGGCTCTGGCTTGCTATGAGTCAGAGACACTCCCCAAAGATATTCAAATTTGGACATCCTCCCAAATTGTCAGTTAGTCCGTTGAGAGTGAAGAGAAGAAGTCAGTTAGCACAGAGAAAGTCTCTCCCTCCCACCCATGCTGGTTGGGAGGGAAGGGAATTATGCTACCTAGTCAGGGATCTGATCTAGAGAGAGAGAGGCTCCGGAAAAATGTATATGCTGTTGAATATTATGTGAAGCCTGCCATTCTCTATCCTGGAGCTGACTGCTAATAAATACAGAAAAGACATGCTGTGTGTGTGTTCCTGTCTCTGTGATGGAGTGTCAGTGGGGGTCCATCCCCTGAATATCTACAGGGGATCCTTGCTGGCTGGAGGCACTGCACCAGAGGAAGACCAAGGTAACCTGTCCCTTCTATTCCTGTCCTGGCTCTCCCCACACCACCGCGGAGCCCTCGTCCCTCCTGTGCACCAACAGGTTATAGCCCAACCACCTAAGAGTAGCCAGAAAGGAGCATACCCCCCAATCTCACTTCAGGGGGGGTATGGTAAAAGGGTTACACAGAGATAGGCCGCTGTGTAGCGGGGATTAGAGATAGCAGTCACTTCTCACATTTAAAGTGGTAGGTAGAAACAGAGACAGAGGATGGGTCTCACGGTCAATGTACCCCCGTAAGAAATGCATGAACACAGGAGACCCTGGATGCTGCGTATATGGGGGAAAGGTTACGAGCTTGCATAATGATTTTAGCTGACTCTCATATTCATTTTGTTTTCCTTATACATTTATGTTATTAAACTGATGTTCTCATATACATTTTGTTTATCTTATACGTATATGTTATGACGTACAAACCACCCCATAAAGGGGGTGTGAGCTTTAGTATTAGGGTATAAATATATCTTGTAGGCCATATAACATCAAGAAGGACAATACTACAAACCAAAGTTTGGAAGTTATCGTTCAGAGGGTGGGAGAGGTCAGGGGGAGCGACAAAGAGAATATAGGAGACCTTATAAATACTACAAAAAAGGAGCACAGGACAATCAACAGCAACATAATCATCAGAGGAGGTATAGCTCCAATACAAATACTGAATATACACACAGAGACACCTATAGGAAAGAGACACATCAAGATCCAAAAAAGGCCCATACACCCCCCAAAAAAGACTCCGATCCCTTTTTCGGAGTAACACATGCATCAATGAAAGGGATTTTCAATCTATCTTCAGTCACTCTGACACAATATAAGGAGCACATTTTGAATAGAGGCCTCCCATTCTCTAAATCTAGCGGCCCAAATGGGTTTCAGCTATTTACAGATTTACACAAATTCACAAGAAATCCAACACTAAATAGACATTTCCTAAAAAAAATATAGGGATAGACCAACCAATTGTAGAAGAAGATGATGATCCCAAGATTGAGGATGATATAGTGCTCCAGAATCGAGATGATTATGAATCAGAGGCACTACGCATACTAAGTGATTCCATATTTTATGGTAAATTACCTCAGGACCCCACCCAACAATTTCTAGTACAACTAAAGACTTTACTTGATGAGTCTGTTCATACTACAGTTATTACCAACACAGGGAAAAGGGAGACCAAAAAGCGCACCAGCACAAACGGAGCAGGAAGAAACCAGGACAAAAAAATGATTAAAAGGGCACTTTAATGTGGCAAAAGACCCATCCAATGCATTTCGAACGTCGCAGCGTTCTTTTTCCTTGAAGGAAAAGAACGCTGCGACGTTCGAAATGCATTGGATGGGTCTTTTGCCACATTAAAGTGCCCTTTTAATCATTTTTTTGTCCTGGTTTCTTCCTGCTCCGTTTGTGCTGGTGCGCTTTTTGGTCTCCCTTTTCCCTGTATTGCATTGAGTAGCTGCACAGCCTGCCTGCCTGCCCTACCAGGATGTGAGTATTTGCATATTTTTCAGGGGAACCTGCCAATGAGACTGATGGTGAGTGGGTTGCACCACACACCACCTGTCTTCAGGAGGATAGTACCCATTATATGACACAATAGGTACTATATCAATTGTTAGTACCCTGGTACAGTGGTCTGGCTTATTATCATTTTGAGATATACCTGCATTTGAGCGCTTCAGCTATTTTCCATATTACAGTTATTACCAAATCTGAATTTCAATTTCTGTACTCACAGTTTCCTCGAACACCTGTATATTATCACCTCCCCAAAATCCACAAGGCACAAATTGACCCACCAGGCAGACCTATAATCTCCGGAATTTGCTCACTAACAGCAAACTTGTCACAGTATGTGGACTTCTTTCTGCAAAGGTATGTCCACATACTACCGTCATACATAAAAGATACAACGGCTGTTTTAAATTTAGTCAAAACAATCACATGGCAAGAAAGCTATCGCTGGGTCAAGTTTGACGTCCAATCATTATGCACATGTATCCCCCATAGCAATGACATCGAGGCTGTAAGAGAAACTTTAACACGTGATACAAATTTACATTCATTAAACAATGAATTCATTGTCGATGCAATAGAGTATATATTGTCACACAACTATTTTTTATTTATGAATCAATTTTATATCCAGTTGTGTGGCACAGCCATGGGAACCCGTTTTGCCCCCAGCTATGCCAATATATATATATGGGGGCATGGGAAGAACGATACATTTGGAATAACAATCCTTTTGCCAGTAAAATTATTAGCTGGCGTAGATTTATTGACGACGTGCTATGCATTTGGGAGGGTGACGAGGAAACTCTAAATCAGTTTAAAATACATCTTAATCTAAATGATTTTAATTTGAAATTCACTTCAAAAACTGACAATAACAAAATAGACTATTTAGATCTAAGTCTAGAGGCGAGAGTAGGACTACCCATTAATACAAAAACCTTTTTTAAAAAGGTAGACACCAACAGCCTATTACTATCATCAAGTAACCATAAAAAGTCGTGGATTGATAATATACCTGAAGGTCAATTTATGCGTCTAAAGCGCAACTGCAGCCTCCAGACAGATTTTGAAACACAATCTTCGTTTCTGTTTGAGAAATTCATTCAAAGAGGTTATGATGGGACCATGTTAATGAAATCTTTAGAAAGAGTTAATAATCTAGACTGAGAATCACTTTTAATTCAACAGGAAAAAAAAGAAACATAAACATACAGATATACAAATAGATAACAAGATAAGAATTCCGTTCATCACTGAATTTAATTCAGTGAGTATGAATATTCAGAAGCTTATTAACCAGAATTGGAACATTTTATGTATCGATCCTGTCCTTAGCCCCTTCCTCCAACCCAAGCCCAGCTTCATTTAACGTAAGGCAAAAAATTTGAACCATTATTTGGCTCCGAGTGATATTGGTGCGCCAGTACAAACTGTGCCGGGGGCCTCTTGGATGCCAAAAAAACATCCGGTAACTTTAGCTGTGGCAAATGCAAGGCTTGCAGTATGCTGAATGTAGACTCATCAAATACAACCAAAGAGAAATTTTTAATCAAAGACTGTTTATCCTGCAAAACTACACACGTAGTATATCTTTTACAATGCCCATGTGGATACCAATGTGTTGGACGCACAAAGAGATGTCTTAAGGTTAGAATACTTGAACACGCAAGGAACATCAGACTTGGTTTAGAAATACACAGCGTGTCTAGACATTTTAAGAATAAACATAACTGTGTTTCCACACTTCTTCAATATGTTGGTATTCAAACTGTCTCCTTGGGTAGACGTGGCGGTGACAGAGAAAAAATGCTATCCAAGCAAGAAAGTTTATGGATTTATAAATTGCAGACCCTGTCGCAGCTAGGTCTAAATGAAGAGATAGACGTCTGGTCACTCTATTATTCATCACTCGTTGATTGGGTTTTGATTTATATTTAGATCAGCGTTTCCCAAATGGTGGGTTGCGACCCGGCACCGGGCCACGGCACCAAAATTGCCGGGTCGCAGCGAGGCTGGCCGCGCGGTGTCTCCTCCCAGCCCCCCCCCCCCCCCCCGCCCGAGTTAAAAAAAATAGCAGCGATTCCCCCCGCGGTCCCGCGCGCATGCGCAGGGCAAGCAGGGACCGCTCCCTTCCTCCCCCCCGCTCCCAACGTGGGACGGAGGAGGAAGTACTAGCTCCTCTGCGGCCCGCTTCCTCCCGCGACCCACTTCCAGAGCTCACCTCCCGTGGCACCCCCTCCCGAGCCCACCTCCCGTGGCACCCCCTCCCGAGCCCACCTCCCGTGCCACCCCCTCCCGTGCCCCCAAGCCCACCTCCCATCCCGGGCAGCAGGGGATATCGGGTTCAGCAGGGGAAAGCGTCCGGCCTCAAGGTAAGTCACCCCACCCAGTCACTGTCACCCACCCAGTCACTGTCACCCACCCAGTCACTGTCGCCCACCCAGTCACTGTCACCCACCCACCAGTCACTGTCACCCACCCAGTCACTGTCACCCACCCACCCAGTCACTGTCACCCAGTCACTGTCACCCACCCACCCAGTCACTGTCACCCACCCAGTCACTGTCACCCACCCAGTCACTGTCACCCACCCACCCAGTCACTGTCACCCAGTCACTGTCACCCACCCACCCAGTCACTGTCACCCACCCAGTCACTGTCACCCACCCAGTCACTGTCACCCACCCACCCAGTCACTGTCACCCAGTCACTGTCACCCACCCAGTCACTGTCACCCACCCAGTCACTGTCACCCACTGTCACCCACCCACCCACTGTCACCCACCCAGTCACTGTCACCCACCCACCCAGTCACTGTCACCCACCCAGTCACTGTCAAGTCACTGTCACCCACCCAGTCACTGTCACCCACCCAGTCACTGTCACCCACCCACCGTCTCCCACCCACCCAGTCACTCACCCACCGTCTCCCACACACCCACCCAGTCACTGCCTCCCACCCAAGTGTCCCAGTCCCCCCTCCCCCCCTCCCCCTCCCAGTCCCCCATCCCCCCCACCCAGTCCCCCCTCCCCCTCCCACCCAGTCCCAGTCCCCCCTCCCACCCACCCAGTCCCAGTCCCCCTTCCACCCACCCAGTCCCCCCCAGTCCCAGTCCCCCCTCCCCCCCAGACCCCCTTCTCCCCTCCCACCCAGTACCCCCCCCCCCACCCACCCAGTCCCCCCCTCCCACCCACCCAGTCCCCCCCTCCTCCCACCCACCCAGTCCCCCCCCTCCTCCCACCCACCCAGTCCCCCCCCTCCTCCCACCCACCCAGTCCCCCCCCTCCTCCCACCCACCCAGTCCCCCCCTCCTCCCACCCACCCAGTCCCTGCCGACCCCCCCTCCAGTCACTCACATCCGTCATTGCCTGTAATTCACTGTTTGTGTCTGTGTATGTATAGGGGAGAGCGAGTGTGTGTGTGTATCAGGGGCTGTGTGTGTGTGTATCTGTATCAGTGTCTGTGTGTGTGTATCAGAGTGTGTGTGTATCAGTGGCTGTGTGTGTGTATCTGTATCAGTGTCTGTGTGTGTGTGTGTATATATATCAGTGTGTGTGTGTGTGTGTGTGTATCAGTGTCTGTGTATCAGTGTCTGTGTATCAGTGTGTGTGTGTGTAGCAGTGTCTGTGTGTGTGTGTAGCAGTGTCTCTGTGTGGCTGCGTGTGTGTGTCAGTGGCTGCGTGTGTCAGTGGCTGCGTGTGTCAGTGGCTGCGTGTGTATCAGTGGCTGTGTGTGTGTGTATCAGTGGCTGTGTGTGTGTGTATCAGTGGCTGTGTGTGTGTCTGTGCAGGCCTTATAGGCGATAATTTTTTTAGTGGGTCACGAAGGAGAAGTTCAAAAATAACCGGGTCACGGAAAAAAAAGTTTGGGAAACCCTGATTTAGATGTATCAGTGTGTAGATTTTGGTCGTTCCCCACGTTTAATATTAATCATTAATTAGGTAGAAACAATGACCTTAAAAATCTTAGAGATTTTTGGATACATTTTCCATCTATTATGATGTAGAATGACTTTAGGAACATGTTTTTTTTTATATAAAAGCTTTTTTAATATTTTTAAGGTATTTATTATTTAAATGATATTAAAATCAGAGTGCTTTTTTAAATGTTTTTTTAATAAAAAATCAAATCTGAATAATCCCATATTGATGCATGTGTATCTCCATATACTCCATAGATGTAGACCACCATAGGTATCTCCTACTGTGTCCTTTGTCGGAGAAATTAATAGAATATAAGTATAGCACACACAATATATTCATATCTCCGGATACCATTCCCATTTAGAGTTAATAACCTTATTCTTTCTGTCTACTAGCTCACTCAATGTGGCGATCCCAATAATTGACAACGTGCGTGCACTAATCACTTTCTTCTTCTCTTTATTTTTATATTTTTAGAGATCCATTTAGAGCTATATTATTTTAGTAGTAATGTTGTTAATTAAATTGTTATGCACTGTATTGTGGAACAGCTGAAATGAATTGTAGCAAGGGGCTGTCCAATTTTCTGAGAGCCAATAGCAAGCAAACGTTGAATATAAGAAATGCCCAAAGTGAACCTCCATTATTCCCTGACGAAGTAATTGATTTACGAAACGCGTAGGAAGAGGGCGCGTTCCAGCTTGTACTTCATTCAGTGAGGACTCAATACTGTTACTGTACACTACTTGTGACAGTCTGTGGACACTGCAGCGGTCTAGCCCATAGAAGACGGGACTGCCCGAGTGACGTCATCAGCGCGCACCGGGAAGCCCGGCACAGAACCAGCGTGGAGTAGACATCGCCTCGCACCGGCAGCACTGCGGTTCCCATACTCAGTGAGACGAGCATCTTTCAAAGGTGGAGGAACCCCAAAGAACACCCAGTGAAAGAAAAGGGGCTTTGACCTTCCAGCCCAGCCGAATTCGAAGTGATCCCATGCTGCTAGCTGTTGTGGTAACATGTCCCTAAAATGTCATGCCTATTATCTATTTGAATGATGTACGTGCAATACTTACCTGCTGAATGAATTAAATATAATTTATATATACTACACTATGAGGTTTTGCGCTGTTTTCTCTTTTTGTTTTTAGGCCATATACAGTACCTGTCAGAGAGCTTTGTTTATAAGCTGTCTCCTGTGTGCACCTGTACACCAATAAACTCACTTGAATTCTGTGATTTAACCCTCAACTTGTATTTCTTTATTGATGCTTTCATATTCTGGATCATGGGGCAGCTCCATAGACAATGTAACAGATCTGCCTCCGGTGCCACACATTTGGGGCAGTTACTATTTGGAGCTATCTGAGCCCATAGTCTAAATTTGGAGGTGGTGTATGTCCTCTGTAAGCAGTTGTAGTGCATTTCTTGGTATGTAGAGGAGGAAACGAGTTTAAGGGATCTCTCAAATTGATTCAGGATGTCGTTCATGTCCATATCCGGGCAATCTGCCAGCTGCTGCTGTGTTACTGTCATAATTGAGTGCTTTTTTTTTAGCCAGTGTGGATATTTGATATACTTTCCCAATGTTCGTCGCCTGGAGAACATCTTCCGATGGATTGTCCCTTTCCACTGTTGTTAAATCCTCCCTTGTATAATGTCTCGCTTGTAAATATACAAAAAATCACCAATTGGATAATTCATATATCTCCCCATTTCCCTCCCCCCACCATTTCCCCCTTCCTCCCTCCCCCATTTTCTCCTCTTTCCCCCCATTTTTTCCTCCTTCCCCCCATTTCCACCTCTCTTCTACTGTTCTCCTAGAGCGGAGGCAGAAACTCGACAGGCTGACAGGTCCCTGTTGAGTCAGACTTTTTTAACTAAAAGAAAATGTGTCATGTTCCCGCATTTGGCCTGTAATCATTGCAACTCTGTGACCAAGGAGACCATTTTCAGGCATCTTAAGCATGGGGAAATGGTACAGAATTAAGAACTTCTTCACCTATAATTCTGACCATGTGGTCCATTTGCTATTTATGATTAATAATAATAATAATAATAACAGCATGTTCTTGTATAGAGCTGCTAGTTTTACGTAGCGCTTTACAGAGACATTTTGCAGGCACAGACCCTGCCCCGCGGAGCTTACAATCTATATTTTTGGTGCCTGAGGCACAGGGAGATAAAGTGACTTGCCCAAGGTCACAAGGAGCCGACACTGGGAATTGAACCAGGTTCCCCTGCTTCAAACTCAGTGCCAGTCTTTACTCACTGAGCCACTCCCTCCCTCTTACATTAAATGGCGCTTTGACTAATTTGCGTACGTTCTTCTAGGTGCCTGGTAGATGCCATTGCATGACTGTGTGATGATGCCATTGCATACCATTACCTGGACACTGTCTATCTCGAGGACCAGAAGTCTGCTGACATCAGTTCCAGGATGACCGCAAACGTCGTCGATGTATCTAAGCTGCAAATGTCTGTTCGATGTCTTATCACACATTGTGTGTTGTGGTGGTAGTGTTGGGGGGGGGGGGTTGTTTGCATGTATTGGGTGTGTGCATTGTTTCAGACCTCATCTGTCTCTTCGTTCTGTCCTAATTGTTTAAACGGAGAATATTTGTAAAGGGTAGGCATTAATATATTAAAATATATGTACTGTATGTACCTGTTTCTATTATTATTTAAAGTGATTTCGCTGAGTATCTTCTCTATGCAAATATGTAACCCTGTATTTCCCATTGTGTGGGTTTGTGAGTCTTCCTTGCAAATGTATGTTTGTGTTACGTGAGGTGCACGTTCTTTTAAACAGAAATATATTTATTTGGCCGGCCCACAGCTTGATGCTTAACCGCAGCCACCGGCAGGTTAGACACATACACATTGACGGCAGATAAGAACCTCTCGGGTCACATAATCAGACATTGCGGTTTATCGGCAATCCCAAGTTTTTTTAAATCCCTTACCCTTAATCACCTCTGCTGGAAGGCTATTCCATGAAACCACCACTCTTTCAGTGAAGATTTTTCCACATTTCCCCTGAGTCTGCCCTTCTCTGTCTCTAAAATATGCTTCCACCCTGTGCCTCGCTGAAAACGCTTGCTTTGCAATACATTGCATACACCTCTGGCATCAAAGAGGTTAATCACATGTCTATTTGTAATGGTTAAGGAGGAGATATAGCCAGCACCGCCTTTAAAGTCCCATCTACACTTAGGGAGATGTTCAAGCTGCAGTCCAATGAAAGCACTTACTCATGTAACACATTCTCTGTCATTTATTTCAGTCTGTTTAATCATTAAAATATATTTCAAATCCTAAAAGCCTAATTCCAGAACACGAAGTGATATATAAATACAAACTGATTTCACGCCCCTGTGTAGTATGAGAGTCCACGGTTTCAGCACTTTGGACAGCAAAATAGAGCACTGATCAGACAGTCCTCAATGGGGGCCATTTTTAATCTGAGCCGCAAATATTATTAGAAAAAAGAGGAAGGTTACTTAAAAGTTTTATATAGTGGTGGTATACTATACAACTGACACACACACACACATATATATATACACAGTTGTATAGTAGTTTGCACTGACGGTTTCCCAAAAGAAGCAGATGCTTGTCCCATAAACGAAGTATAAACATGCAGTTACCTGGGGGATCCTGATGACAAAGAGTCAGCACATCATAACTGCATGTATAGTGTGTGTGTGTGTGTATGTATATATATATATATATTGAGAAAGTTAGCCGTGACTGACGAAACGCGTCAGGGAGCGTCGTGACGTCAGACGCAGAGACATTGGAGTCCACACCAAGCGCTGGAGCGTATTGATCCAGGCACGAGTGCTAGAGGCAGCATTACACGGGACCTCTTTCTTGGACATTTTCATAGCTTACCTGCTTTGTGAATCTGCTGGGACGGTGTTCCATTACCAACGGAGGCCCCTGAAGCCTGCAGTTTGACCGGATGGTGCTACCAGCCCTGGAACCTGCAGTGACGTTGCCCCTTATCAACGGAGCTTAGGAGTGCCCCAAGAGTCTCAGCTAAACCGGATGGTGGTGATTATGTATATCACATATGCTTGATTTTAATGCATTTTTTGTAAGTGCGTTTTTTACTCCCCTCTCTCCCCCTCCCCCCTTCATTAAAACTTTTATACGCTATGGGCGTGCGCTCTCTCCTCTTTTTTTCTTTTTAGATACCCTGTGGACATGGTTGGTCCATACTGAGAGCTGCCGGAGACCCTGCATACCAGCACCTATACTTTTCATTGGACTATTCGAGGACTGGTTTATCCTTTTTTGCTTTTTATATTATAATATTTTATTGTTCATGTTTCTGTGTGCCTGATATCATTATAGGTCCACATTATTATTATATGTGTATATATGTTTTGCTTATGTAATTAAGACATTTACATCATATCGTTATAGCACATATATTTTATTGTATATGTTCCTTAGAGGCGCAGCTTATCTCCCTGTTGTTTGATATATATATATATATATATAGTGTCTGTAAAAATCATGTCCTGTGGACCACATATTATACTGTAATTGTGAAGCACTTTGAGTCCCATTGAGAAAAGCACTATATGAAATTAACGTATTATATGTTTTATATATATATATATATATATATATATATATATATATATATATATATATATATATATATATATATACACACACACATACACACAGTATACATGCAGTTATGATGTGCTGTCTTTGTCATCAGGATCCCCCAGGTAACTGCATGTTTATACTTGGTTTATGGGACAAGCATCTGCTTCTTTTGGGAAACCGTCAGTGCAAACTACTATACAACTGTAATATATATATATATGTGTGTGTGTGTGTGTGTGTCCGCATATGGTACAATTGTTGTACTGATGGGTCCTCAAAGGCTCAATAGTATTCTTATCACATCTCCTATATGGTTCTTTCCTCCCTCAACCCTTTCCTTCTAAAACTACCCTAATAATGACCCAAATGTATCCCAGCCCCCCTTGTCTCTCATCAGGCGGATTCCATGTAGACATGGTGTTGCCTAGCATGGTAGTCTATGTAATGGCTGAGAGAGGGGGTTTAATTCCACTGGCTCACTTCTCATCATCATCCTCATCCTCCTTGTCCTCCTGATGCAGTTCATCCTTGAGCTGGTCGCGAGCGAATTCTTCAAATACCATGTCGTCCTCCTCGCTGTGACAACAAGGGGGCGGACAGAAGAGTGTGTGAGCTTCAACATAACTGCCCTGTCAAGTGTAATCTATTTCAGAAAAAGGGTAGTGCGCGCATTGAACTGCTCTCCAGCAGGGGTATCATAGTAGAGATATAGCGCCATGTCACAGTGCCCCCGCCCCCCAGCAGTGCCCTGTCAGTGTAATCCCCCCAGCTGTAGCCTGACACAGTGCCCCCCCCCCTCAGCAGTGCCCCGTCACCCGCCCCCCCTAGTTAGATTATAATATTTCTTACCTTTCTTTAACTGTAATCATACAGGGAAGCAGCAAAGGAGATAAATAAATAGCAGTTGTTTCATATGTACAAACAATCAGTACTTGTGTGAGTGTGCGAGCTTGTCTGGAGACTGAGGGGATATCGAGCTTTGCTCCAAATGGCACCACTTTCATTCTGCATCACTGTGCTTCAATGTAGCGAGGCGCTTCGCACCGGTGTCTGCGCTCTGCGATTTGGGGAGCGCTTTTGGAGAAGACGGGGAGGAGTTCCTTAGAGCAATAGTAAGTGATGTATGAAAGCCACAATATAAGGCTGCGTCCATAGTGCAGGAGACGGCGCGAGCGTAGAAAACAAACAGTAGGACGCCAATATGTTTGCATATAGTGCGCGCGTGCACAAGCGCAACGGGGCAACCGGAGTTTGGAGCGACAACCAAGTTTGCATTTCCCGTGCGACGTCAGGGTCACGGGAGCAGTTGCCTAATGAAGGCGAACCAGCTCTGTGACGTCACTGCCGCGCCCCCGGCACACCCCCCATCGCGCAAACATGTAGGCCATGAATCTCGGTAAGTACAGGCGCGCGTGACGTCACGGTTTTGGTCGCAGGCTCGCGCGCCGGCACTATGTCCGAGGCCTAATGGAGCATAGCTGCGTTACTTTCTTCTGCTCAGAAGTAGGAATCTCAAACAGCGAGTTTCATACACACTGAGCCGGTGCAAAGTAACGATGCTTGCTCCCTCAACATGGAGCAAATCTCTCCACATGATATGTATCCCGCTGCGCCGCAACTTTCTTAAGTAAAACAAAAGCCAGGATTCATTAAACCCGCGACACCATATCCCATTCATATTAGTGGGTATATGTCCCATTCATATCAGTGGGTATATTTCTCATTCATATCAGTGGGTATATGTCCCATTCATATCAGTGGGTATATGTCCCATTCATATCAGTGGGTATATGTCCCATTCATATCAGTGGGTATATGTCCCATTCATATCAGTGGGTATATTTCCCATTCATATCAGTGGGTATATGTCCCATTCATATCAGTGGGTATATTTCTCATTCATATCAGTGGGTATATGTCCCATTCATATCAGTGGGTATATGTCCCATTCATATCAGTGGGTATATGTCCCATTCATATCAGTGGGTATATTTCTCATTCATATCAGTGGGTATATGTCCCATTCATATCAGTGGGTATATGTCCCATTCATATCAGTGGGTATATTTCTCATTCATATCAGTGGGTATATGTCCCATTCATATCAGTGGGTATATGTCCCATTCATATCAGTGGGTATATGTCCCATTCATATTAGTGGGTATATGTCCCATTCATATCAGTGGGGTATATGTCCCATTCATATCAGTGGGGTATATGTCCCATTCATATCAGTGGGTATATGTCCCATTCATATCAGTGGGTATATGTCCCATTCATATCAGTGGGTATATGTCCCATTCATATCAGTGGGGTATATGTCCCATTCATATTAGTGGGTATATGTCCCATTCATATCAGTGGGTATATGTCCCATTCATATTAGTGGGTATATGTCCCATTCATATCAGTGGGTATATGTTCCATTCATATCAGTGGGTATATGTTCCATTCATATCAGTGGGTATATGTCCCATTCATATTAGTGGGTATATGTCCCATTCATATCAGTGGGTATATGTTCCATTCATATCAGTGGGTATATGTCCCATTCATATCAGTGGGGTATATGTCCCATTCATATTAGTGGGTATATGTCCCATTCATATCAGTGGGTATATGTCCCATTCATATCAGTGGGTATATATCCCATTCATATCAGTGGGTATATGTCCCATTCATATCAGTGGGTATATGTCCCATTCATATCAGTGGGTATATGTTCCATTCATATCAGTGGGGTATATGTTCCATTCATATCAGTGGGTATATTTCTCATTCATATCAGTGGGTATATGTCCCATTCATATCAGTGGGTATATGTCCCATTCATATCAGTGGGTATATGTCCCATTCATATCAGTGGGGTATATGTCCCATTCATATCAGTGGGTATATGTCCCATTCATATCAGTGGGTATATATCCCATTCATATCAGTGGGTATATGTCCCATTCATATCAGTGGGTATATGTCCCATTCATATCAGTGGGTATATGTCCCATTCATATCAGTGGGTATATGTCCCATTCATATCAGTGGGTATATGTCCCATTCATATCAGTGGGGTATATGTCCCATTCATATCAGTGGGTATATGTCCCATTCATATCAATGGGTATATGTCCCATTCATATCAGTGGGTATATGTCCCATTCATATCAGTGGGTATATGTCCCATTCATACCAGTGGGTATATGTCCCATTCATACCAGTGGGTATATGTCCCATTCATATCAGTGGGTATATGTCCCATTCATATCAGTGGGTATATGTTCCATTCATATCAGTGGGTATATTTCCCATTCATACCAGTGGGTATATGTCCCATTCATATCAGTGGGTATATGTCCCATTCATATCAGTGGGTATATTTCCCATTCATATCAGTGGGTATATGTTCCATTCATATCAGTGGGTATATTTCCCATTCATATCAGTGGGTATATGTTCCATTCATATCAGTGGGTATATGTCCCATTCATATCAGTGGGTATATTTCCCATTCATATCAGTGGGTATATTTCCCATTCATATCAGTGGGTATATGTCCCATTCATATCAGTGGGTATATGTTCCATTCATATCAGTGGGTATATGTTCCATTCATATCAGTGGGTATATTTCCCATTCATATCAGTGGGTATATGTTCCATTCATATCAGTGGGTATATGTCCCATGTATATCAGTGGGTATATGTCCCATTAGAATCAGTGGCAGTTACTGCCGGATCGGGGTGTGACACCCACATCAGGGCTTGGTGACTTGCAGCCACAGTGTGATAGAGAAAGGGTACGGGGCAGTTACCTGGTTTGGGGTGCATGAGAATGAAGGGAAGCTCTGTGGACACCTCGCTGTGGAATAAAAATAACATACACGGACATCTTATCATGATGTAAATGACACTGTATTGTGTGTATAATATGTATGTGCGTGTCCACTGTATATGTTTAGATCATGTGGTTGGACTTGTGGGTTTCGGTTCTTATAGGATAAGTACATTACCTGGAAGTCAGGTCTCCCAACAGCCTGTGCACAGAGAGAGAAACAGAGGGGGAAAGAAGCCAATTTATTACGTTTAAGGGACAGTCCAACCTTGTAGGTCCAAAAACATTTTTTTAAACAACTTCTGAATATAATTAGCTTCCTTAGAAAGATTCAATCGCCTTTAAAGTTACTGCTTTACTTATTTGTATCTTGTGAGAAGGAAACGTGTTGGTTTTCTCCAGGAACATTGAATTGAAGTAGATCAGCTACTTTATACTTTTATATAAAGTATACTTGATATATTTCTACATTTTATCTGTTTCCCTTATGACGGCTTCATAATTACATTGCAAACGGTCTGACTGTCAAACAGTCTTAAGCATGTATATCTTTATTTATATATTAAATTAAAAAAATTAGAAATATAATAAAGATTTATTTGTTTAAATCTCATCACCAAAAGGCATTAGATAAAGATTAATAATCCCCCCCCCCCCCCCCCCGCACACACACATTTGATTACCATGAAAAATTTTAAACCAGGCAGCAGCTCTGTACCAAGGAGGCACATAGCAGAATAGCATTTTGCTCTCTCTGGCCCAAATTCACTAAATCGTGGGCCTTTGTCTCACACCCTGGTATGGTGTCTGGATGAGCTACCACCTGCTAGTTGCTCACACCCCACCCAAGGCATCTAATTTTGCCGGACCTGCAGTGCACCCCTCTCCCTATAATCAGGGAGGCTTTAGCTCAAAATGGCATAATCTTTCTCCATGATAAAAGTTCTCTCAACCCAACCCAACATGTCAATGGAAAAATGAAGCCATGCCCCTTATTTTCCTCCTAAATCTCAGAAGGTCTGATGTTTCTTGTATCGGCAGATCCTCCATTCGCTTGGGGCTGTGACCACAATCTATTTCTTGTGTGGGTGAGTTTAAAGCTTCAGAGCCACTTATATATTGTCACTATCAGACAAGTGGGCGAGTAAGTATTAATCCATTGGGCCTCCTATTACATTTTGGGTGACTTCCTACCATTGAAGTGGGTTAACTTGGTAGGAATCCCAGTGTCCGCTTTACCTTTGACCTTGGACAAGTGACCTTGTTCCATAGACACTAAGACCAGATTGTAAGCTCTTCTGGGCAGAGACTGATGGTGCTGTCTACACTGTCAATGCTATATAATAAAATATAAACAGATCACACAGAATGAAGACATGCTGCCCATTTTTAAAGTCTCTAAAATATCATGCTACACCAAGATTTGCCCAATGTAATTAATTGCAGCTGCTCCTTCAAATATTTTGGTTCAATAGATGTAGCCAAAGCCAGCTTCATTGTTCCCAGTGAGAACAGAACATATCCTGTATTAACTCAGAATATCACAGTTTCCATATGACTCAATGGCGCAGAATATCCCACCCTAAATGAACAATGGCGCTCTCTACCTCTGTACTACGGGGGGATGAAATGCAGGACTGTCCCTGCCCGATCTTATAACTCAGCCCCTCTATAAGAAACTCACCCAGAAACAGTGATTTTCACTTTGATCTTGTAATCCACCAGAATTCCCATCACAGTGCGGTCTGTGCCCTCCTTCAGGCTGTGGGGGGAGAGACATGAGTGGGAAGAAGTACATGATGCTGACGTGTGCACGTGCAATGGCTCCCAGGGAGCTGTATTCAGATCCATTCTCATAGTTATCATGCAGTTTGGGATATGCTGAGGGTGAAACTCAATGAGATTGGCTCCAGATCAGTGCGGCTCAGGCAGAGTCAGTGAGAGTTGGCACATAGGCTGTGTGTATACAATGATCCCATGTGACTGGCCCTATCCTCTTACAAAGTGCTGGGGGCCTTTCAAACACTCCCACTCACATGTTGCACCCCTCCCTCTAACATGGCACAGGACTGTCCCGAGACAAAACAGTCACAAAGTGAGGCGTGCCTTCCACACAAAGGAAGCTCACAGGATGCTATTCATATACACACAAAGGGTGCTGGGTAAATATCCTATTCATATACATGTAAAGGGGGGTGGAAATATATCCCACTCACACACACGCACCGGGTACTGGGTATATATCCCACTCACACTCACAGGGTGCTGGGTATATATCCCACTCACACACACTCACAGGGTGCTGGGTATATATCACACTCACACTCACAGGGTGCTGGGTATATATCACACTCACACTCACAGGGTGCTGGGTATATATCCCACTCACACACACTCACAGGGTGCTGGGTATATATCCCACTCACACACACTCACAGGGTGCTGGGTATATATCCTACTCACACACACTCACAGGGTGCTGGGTATATATCCCACTCACACTCACAGGGTGCTGGTATATATCCCACTCACACTCACAGGGTGCTGGGTATATATCCCACTCACACATTCACAGGGTGCTGGGTATATATCCCACTCACACACTCACAGGGTGCTGGGTATATATCCCACTCACACACTCACAGGGTGCTGGGTATATATCCCACTCACACTCACAGGGTGCTGGGTATATATCCCACTCACACACTCACAGGGTGCTGGGTATATATCCCACTCACACACACTCACAGGGTGCTGGGTATATATCCCACTCACACACACTCACAGGGTGCTGGGTATATATCCCACTCACACACACTCACAGGGTGCTGGGTATATATCCCACTCACACACACTCACAGGGTGCTGGGTATATATCCCACTCACACACACTCACAGGGTGCTGGGTATATATCCCACTCACACACACTCACAGGGTGCTGGGTATATATCCCACTCACACTCACTCACAGGGTGCTGGGTATATATCCCACTCACACTCACTCACAGGGTGCTGGGTATATATCCCAACTTACACACACTCACAGGGTGCTGGGTATATACCCCACTCACACTCACAGGGTGCTGGGTATATATCCCACGCACACACTCACAAGGTGCTGGGTATATATCCCACTCACGCACACTCACAGGGTGCTGGGTGTATATCCCACTCACACACTCACAGGGTGCTGGGTATATATCCCACTCACACGCACTCACAGGGTGCTGGGTATATATCCCACTCACACTCACAGGGTGCTGGGTATATATCCCACTCACACTCACAGGGTGCTGGGTATATATCCCACTCACACACACTCACAGGGTGCTGGCTATATCCCACTCTCACACACTCACAGGGTTCTGGGTATATAACCCACTCACACACACTCACAGGGTGCTGAGTATATCCCACTCACACACACTCACATGGTGCTAGGTATATATCCCACTCACACTCACAGGGTGCTGGGTATATACCCCACTCACAGGGTGCTGGGTATATATCCCAATCTCACACACTCACAGGGTGCTGGGTATATATCCCACTCACAGGGTGCTGGGTATATATCCCAATCTCACACACTCACAGGGTGCTGGGTATATCCCACTCACACACACTCACAGGGTGCTGGGTATATATCCCACTCACGCACACTCACAGGGTGCTGGGTATATATCCCACACACACTCACAGGGTGCTGGGTATATATCCCACTCACACACACTCACAGGGTGCTGGGTATATATCCCAATCTCACACACACTCACAGGGTGCTGGATATATATCCCACTCACACACACAGACACTGTGCTGGGTATATATCCCAAACACATACACACACTTACAGGGTGCTTGGTATATATCACACTCAAACACACTCACAGGGTGCTGGGTATATATCCCACTCACACACACTCACATAGTGCTGGGTATATATCCCAATCACACACACTCACAGGGTGCTGGGTATATATCCCACTCACACTCACAGGGTGCTGGGTATATCCCACTCACACACACTCACAGGGTGCTGGGTATATATCCCACTACACACACTCACAGGGTGCTGGATATATATCCCACTCACACACACTCACAGGGTGCTGGATATATATCCCAATCACACACACTCACAGGGTGCTGGGTATATATCCCACTCACACACACTCACATAGTGCTGGGTATATATCCCAATCACACACACTCACAGGGTGCTGGGTATATATCCCACTCACACTCACAGGGTGCTGGGTATATCCCACTCACACACACTCACAGGGTGCTGGGTATATATCCCACTACACACACTCACAGGGTGCTGGATATATATCCCACTCACACACACTCACAGGGTGCTGGATATATATCCCAATCACACACACTCACAGGGTGCTGGGTATATATCCCACTCACACTCACAGGGTGCTGGGTATATCCCACTACACACACTCACAGGGTGCTAGATGCCAGGTTGGTGTCTTCATGTTTGAGCTTCCCATCGAGTGCAATTTCACGCTGCTCCCGGTTATATGCCAGCAGAGGCAGCAGGGTGAAGGTATGATTGTAAGAACCCTTGGACTGTACCCTATTCCTGGGGAGAGAAGAGGGTAAGAAAATGGATCAATGTCAAGCATCATCATGCACTCCATGTCTAATATAATGTTTGGGTGTCTTAGCTGCTGCCCCCCATACCACTCACTGCCCTTTACTTTCCTCTCCCTCTCTCTCATTGATCCCAGCTCTTCCCTCTGTCACTTACACTATTCCTAACCCTCTGTCCTGTGTAAGAAGAGATACTCACTCAGACTCCTCCAAAGCCACAGTCTTGGTGTAATAGTCACTTGAATACAGGACGACATTAGAAACCTGCTCCACTGCAAGAAAGAGAGGACCAGCAAAGGACCGTGAGAGACAAAGGGCAATATCTAGTAATCGGTGCTATTCCATTAGTCTCCTTATGGCATTTAAGTGAAAGAGACATACATCATCATCGGAATGTGTCTTATGGAGTGGGACCGCTTAACCAACATGGGCCTAAATCACAAGCACTTGCTGAGAGTTACCAAGCTGTGCTTCTCTTATAAAACAACTTCCAGGCCTATTCCAGTGCTGGAGGGCGTCTTCTGGCCTATTCCAGTGCTGGAGGGCATCTCCTGGCCTATTCCAGTGCTGGAGGGCATCTCCTGGCCTATTCCAGTGCTGGAGGGCATCTCCTGGCCTATTCCAGTGCTGGAGGGCATCTCCTGGCCTATTCCAGTGCTGGAGGGCATCTCCTGGCCTATTCCAGTGCTGGAGGGCATCTCCTGGCCTATTCCAGAACTTGGGGGCGTCTCCTGGACTATTCCAGTGCTGGAGGGCGTCTCTTGGCCTATTCAAGTGCTGGAGGGCGTCTCCTGGCCTATTCCAGTGCTGGAGGGCGTCTCTTGGCCTATTCCAGTGCTGGAGGGCGTCTCCTGGCCTATTCCAGTGCTGGAGGGCGTCTCCTGGCCTATTCCAGAGCTGGAGGGCGTCTCTTGGCCTATTCAAGTGCTGGAGGGCGTCTCCTGGCCTATTCCAGTGCTGGAGGGCGTCTCCTGGCCTATTCCAGTGCTGGAGGGCGTCTCCTGGCCTATTCCAGTGCTGGAGGGCGTCTCCTGGCCTATTCCAGTGCTGGAGGGCGTCTCCTGGCCTATTCCAGTGCTGGAGGGCATCTCCTGGCCTATTCCAGTGCTGGAGGGCATCTCCTGGCCTATTCCAGTGCTGGAGGGCATCTCCTGGCCTATTCCAGAACTTGGGGGCGTCTCCTGGACTATTCCAGTGCTGGAGGGCGTCTCTTGGCCTATTCAAGTGCTGGAGGGCGTCTCCTGGCCTATTCCAGTGCTGGAGGGCGTCTCTTGGCCTATTCCAGTGCTGGAGGGCGTCTCCTGGCCTATTCCAGTGCTGGAGGGCGTCTCCTGGCCTATTCCAGAGCTGGAGGGCGTCTCTTGGCCTATTCAAGTGCTGGAGGGCGTCTCCTGGCCTATTCCAGTGCTGGAGGGCGTCTCCTGGCCTATTCCAGTGCTGGAGGGCGTCTCCTGGCCTATTCCAGTGCTGGAGGGCGTCTCCTGGCCTATTCCAGTGCTGGAGGGCGTCTCCTGGCCTATTCCAGTGCTGGAGGGCGTCTCCTGGCCTATGCCAGTGAGTGGCTTATAAAATGGGCCCCTTTTTTTAGTCACAGAAAGACCTGCAGGTCCGACATGTTTTGCCGACCATTAAGTCAATGTGCATTGCGATTTCATGTCATACGCTAATTTACTAAATTCTCTGAAATCATTACATTCACCTAATGCCGAGACTATATATCCGGGGGGCTATATACAGTATCCGGGGGGGGGGCTATATACAGTATCCGGGGGGGCACCATGTTCACTGTCTGGCGATATCTCACTAAAAGCTTGCGAGATGGCAAAATCTAAGACTAATTTGGCGATACTATTAGCCCTTTGGGACGTGGTGACACGTTTCGCAAGGAATTGAATTTGGGGGGGGGAAACCCGCTTAATGTGCGAATCCATTTGTGCCCGTCTCGCACATCACCTGTTGTAACATATCTTCCAAGATCGGAAGATGTCTTGCGGCGTGTAGCCCCACTTAGTAAACATAGGCCTTTATCACGTGGAGGCACTGCATATAAGAGACTGGCTTTTAGTAAATACGCTGTCTTCCCTTTGCTTGGGAAGATTGTAGCTCCATTCATTTGAAGATGGCTTCACAGCATATTGACTGAAGGCTCATGGGAGAGCAAGATTTTGAGAGTGAATTGCAGGGAGAGAGACCAAGGGCCACATTTACTAAACGATGCTATCCCACAAGACATCTTCCAGCGCTGGAAGATAACGTACCGCTCATTCTCCTGACTGGACCATAAAGTGGTTTCTGCGCCATTTAGTAAATATGGACTGGAGTGCTATATTTATTAAGCAGTGCTACTCCGTAAGACACTTTTTGACCTTGTAAAACACCTTACAGCCCCTTCAAGTGAACAAGTTATTAGGTGTCTTTCAGCATTGCCCTATCGAGTAGCATCACTTAGTAAATATGCCCCGGAATCCACAGACAGAGGCTCCTATTCAATATGCCATGAAACCCAGTGCAGAGAAGAGCTCAGCCCCATTTTATTGTAAGTGACTTTGTTGCTTTTTATTCCCCTGTGAAACTAGATATACATCAAAGTCTTGGTTTCCTTTAAGCCGCAGAGGTGAGCGGCTGATCTGGGAACGCTGGAGAACCCAAGACTGGCTGCGGAAGGAGGAAGCTCAGCCCGAGATTGGGGCCCACAGACATCGGGATTTGCTAGTGGGACTGTGGGCAGTAGACTTGCACTCTGGGTCTAACACTTAATAGTATTTATTTGTAATAGAAGTTTTCATTATTTGCATTAGATATCCATATTTGTATTTTATATTTGCATTCTATATCTATATCTGAAATGGAAATAGGGGAGCGCAAGAAAATAAAATAAACAAAGATGAACTTCTATTATCGCGCAGGCTGATATGAGCCTTTGACACAGGCAATCTTGCAAATTGCAAACATGGATGGGGGGAGGAGGGAGGGATGTGGGGGAGGGAAGTGGTGGGGAGATGTAATACACCCCACACTAGAGGCCCAAATATGCCGTGACAGCAGTGGGAATAGCAAAAAGCTAAGATCTAAACTCACACGGCTGTGTGAATAATACTGAATAAGGGTCAATGAGAGATTTTAAAAAGTGTGAGTGTCACAATAGGAAAATCACAGACAGATGTACAATGGGAGAGCGTGGGGATCAGCCGCACTCAGTATCACTGTGTGATGACGTTCACTTGTATGCTATGTGTAGTGAGGGAGCTTAGAGAAACCGGGCGAGATTCACATAGCACGGTCAGTATTGTGCGAGACTGTGTGTGAGGGTGAGGGATGCAGAACAGTTTATTGGCGCTTTCTCTTGCGTCTCGCTCTAGCAGATCGTACCTGATGCGGATACTTTCTTGACCGTTTTCTCCGAGTTGTTGGTCAAAGTTACAGCCACTGAAATCGGTTCCCCGTGATAAAACACCTGAAACAACACATCAGGGGAGCGTATCTAAACCGAGCAAGGGATCCGGAGGCACCCGCGATTCACCGGAGCTCTGGCACTTCCGCGCCATGTGAACGCGCCTCGGACAGGCTCCCGAACCTGCCATATCCCTTAATCACACAGTATACAGGTTTGGGGACCTGTCTGAGACTTCTTACTGTGCTAATAAGGGTTATTTTACATATAAACTCCTTTATTTATCATGATGAAATGAGATCCAGGAATACTACACAGATGTTAAATCTGATATCCTAATAAAGATCCAATGATTGGTCTAATGGATCATCGGACAAATAACCTGCTAAATATATGAATGAGACCATATTGTTCTGTATGATACATCAGAGACTGGAGCCAGATGCTAAAGGGGAAGGACTCTGGCAGAATATTACGCTGGATAGGACCAGTTGTGTTAAAGATGGGAACATATTTGTATAATTCAGTGTAGGTTTCTGTGACTTACAGAGAAATTGTACACCCGGTTCTCCCTGCTGCTCTGAGTACACATCTCGGGGTTACGTCTGTGTGTGTATGTGTTTGTTTGCTCATAGTGTTAACCATTTGTCACCGCTGGTACTGGTACAGGAGGTGTGTCCCAAGATGCCATCATTTGGTTACAAAAGGTTGTCACAGGCTTGTGGTAGTGTGTGTGGCTAGGGCCAGCAGGTATGGGCTATCCTGCTCTTATGGGGCTATTATTATTATATAATGGCTAACAGGCTGATGACATATCGTTCTTTGATACATCAGAGGCCGGAGCCAGTTCCAACACCCCTTTTGTTTACAAAAACACCAGCCTGCACATATTCTAATATTAAAGGACAGACCCTATAATAAAAGCATTACTGCATGTACACACAGAGCACTGCCCCTATTAACCCTCTCGCTGCCAGAGACTCAGCGTTATGGAGACCCCCTCCCCCCCCCCCGGGCTGTAATAATTCAGCCTCACGCTGCTGTGTCGTTGCTCTTACCTCTTTAGTCAGTGAGGCTGTCAGGTGTAGAGGTTTGTCTGACATAAAGAACTGCCAAGAGGTCTCCGCGCGAGGCCGGGGCCCGGGCTGGTCCGGAGCGTATTGTATTTTGCGGATTAACAGACGGACAGAGTTTCTGAGGATAACACAAAAAAAAATAAGTAAATTCTCGGTGGCTTATTACCCTTTGCAGTACATGGTGGTACCAGGTACGGAGGGGGCAAATGCTTGTTTCCTAGGGGCTTGGATGAGACTTGAGAGAAGCCGTCTCCACTTCCATTTCCCCTCAACCGGGCGAGCGATTATCGGCATCAGGGCTGGAGGGAGAGCATCCTGGCGGGGATTGTGGGAGTTGAGGCTGACTCAGGTGGGGCCCAACTTCATTTTAGGAAAACCTGGGTTGGCTGCCAACACCGCCAGGCTCTACACCATTGTTGGGGCCCGGGGAGGGGGTGCGGAGCGAGGGAACGCTTTTCCAGCTGCTAAAATAAGTGTTGGAGCAGTGTTCCGGCGCGGGGAGGATGGTGGGCTCGAGTGCTGCCGAACAGGCTGCACATATGGTAGTTCCGCAACTAATCCAAAAATAATCATAAACAAGATCACCGGGAGCCTCGGAATCAGGACAAACGTGGGGCAGATCTGGGGCAAAAAATGACCAGATGCATCAAAGAAAAAAATCCTATTACTTTCAATGGGATTTCTTTCTTTGATACATATGGTGCAGTTATTTTACCCGATAATTGTTCCACTTGAGCCCTGATACATATGCCCTAGTTATGTAGATCTGCTGGCCCCAAAGGAAGAGATTTTATGTTAGCAACCCAATTCCTGCATACATTGCGGGGGAGGGGGGGACAAGGAAGTAAAGGCCGGGGGGTCGCCACAGGTCTGCTCACTTTTTGTGAATTCTATCTTCTAAGTTGTTGGTAAAGAAAGCTTTAATTTCAAAGTCCACGCCACAGGCCTGAAAGGAGGTGAGAAAAGCAGAATTAGTGCGCGGCAGGAAACGCGCGGCAGAGACTGTGCTATGGATGGATGAGGAGAGAGAAGGAGAGAGACTAACAGAGAACGTTTCTGTGACTCGAAAATCAATAAATTGTAAACACGGTTCTAACTGCGACTCCAAGTACACAGCTTGCGGTTACGTCTGCATGTGTACAATATGTGTTTGTTTGCTCATAGTATTAACCATTTGTCACATCTGGTTGCAGGAAGTGTGTCCCAAAATGCCATCATATGGTTACAAAAGGTCACAGGCATGTGGTAGTGTGCGTGACAGGGCCAGCGGGTAATGGGCAGTGTCGGATTTAAGAAAAGTGGCGCCCATAGGTACCTGGTGCTACCCCCTCCAACGATGCACTGCTCTGTTCCGCTGCCATGGCAACACAACACCGTGTGATGTCATGTTGCCGGCCGCACATGCACGTGTGGCGCATTCGCAGCCGGCAAGCACCGATCACGCATGCATGGCTGGTAAGTACCGATCACGCATGCACGGTTGGTTAGTACCGATCACGTGTGCATGGCTGGTAAATACCGATCACGTGTGCATGGCTGGTAAGTACCGATCACGTGTGCATGGCTGGTAAGGGGGGAGTGGAGGGGGGGCGCTCTGGCTGTACAAACACGTGGAACACACAGTGACATCGCACAAAGGGAGCGGCCAGAGGAAATAAAACCCCTCCCAAGTCTAACTTAAATGTAAAAATACTTATTGTGTAAAAACTATAAATATATACATATATCAGTTATCCATACAAGACCCCTTAAACATGTCACTGGAATTAGATCACGTTACTAAGTGATGTTCCTAACTGGTGTGTTGGGAACACTATGGTCTATTTTGTATATTGGCTTAGAATTGTTAGTCGGTGCAAAGCTGTATCGCAGTTTAAAGCCCATTCAAATGAATGTGCCATAGGGCTTAGCATTACTTATTAAGTATGGCCCATGGTGTCTGGTGTGTTATTTTGGTACATTTTGTTTTGTAAAACAGCCTATTTTCGACCGGTTTTAACTGATTGGCCGACGAAGCCGGCCAATCAGAGGAACAAACTTACTCGTTGGTGATCCAAAGTGCACTAAATTAGGGAGGTAAGTTTAAATAAATCCAAGTTAGGGGACACCGAGCAGAGCACTCCATCTAATGCCCACTGGGAGGCAAATTCTGACACCGTCCCAGTGGACTCGGTATGAGCATGCTCTGCCCGGATACAGGAGTGCACCAGTGCCCGGAACATCCCCACAATGTTCATTGGGACCTCCCCTTCCAAGCACTGCTTCCTGGTCTTACATATGGCCAGCTTGGCCAATGCCAGGAGCAGGTTGGCAAGGAGGCCCCTGGGTTTATTGCCCCGGGACTGGGCACCCAAAAATAAAAAGGTGTGGGGAAAAGTGTAGCCAGAACTACAGGAGAAGGCCCCTCAAGGTTGATAAGAGGGGCTGCAGTCTGGCACACGAAAAATAAATATGATACACCGACTCCCGTTCGCCACAAAATGGGCATGTGGCTGGGGAGTCGGTGAAATGGGCCAAGTACTCTCCCGTGCTGAGTGCACTGTGTAGAATTCTCCAACTCAGATCCCTGGTGGGACGGGGGACCAACTCTGAGTAGTTCTCCCTCCACCGGGGTCTCTCGCCCTCTCTAGCTGGTAGTACCCGCCTCCAGACTGGGGCGGGCAATGAGGGCGAGGTAGTGCACTGTATGGAGCACGAGAGAGTACAGTGCCTTCCTCGGCATGCCGCGGAAACATGCCGGGGACATGTCCCCCAACTTACTTAAGTTGGGGACTGGAGGAGCTTGAGGGGGTTGCCGTGGCTTAGGTCCCACGCAAAGATCCGGAGAGTTGGGGGTGAAGGGTGGGCCTGGCTCTCTCGTCTGCAATACCCTCTCGATGAAGGTGCTTGAGTCGGGGGGAAAAGGTGTCCCGTATCTCCTGGATCAGACGGCGAGGGTTGCGAGGATACAGCAGGTTCATACGGTGCGCAAGCACCTCTGCCTCCATCCAATCCAGTCGCTCAAAATCCAGGAGATCTCCGAGTCTGGTCACTCGCGCCAGGATTAGTCGGCGCAATAGCATGAGGGATAAAACGAGGGATAATCAGGACTGATTTATAAACAGGGCCGGTTTGGCCTATTTTGCGTTCGGTCTTGCCCCGGTGTGCTGGGGCTGCTGGTGATAGGCTGTCTGTGTGGCTGGTGATAGGACAACTGTCCTTGTGGTGGCGGCTGGTGGCTCCACAGCTCCCCATGCAGCAGCCCGGCGGTCACTGCAATTCTCTCCCTCCACCTGTCGGTGCCGCCCGACCGTAGGAGGGAGCTGCAGAGTCCCCAGGCCAGCGCAGGACCGGATCAGCACTGAAGATACCTTCTCACCCCCCTGCACCGAGCCCCGCAGTTACAGAGGCCCCGCGCTCTTCCCCACAACAATTAAAGTGATTGCCGGAGGAGAGCGCGGGGCCTGTGTAACCTTACCTTTTCCGGAGCGGCATCTCCTCCTGCCGCGTCGTGTAGTCATGGTGATGCATCGTCATAGGAGGAGGAGGAGGGCCAGTGTATAAGAGAACGCCTGGGACGATATTTGTCTGCAATCTGCTCCTAATCATAAGTAAGGGTCAGATGCATAAATAGTCACAGGTCTACATATTTGTATGTCCCCTCAGACACCGTGGACAGTTATTAGCGCTCTGTGCTAGTTTTCAGGGGCAATACCCAATACAGAAGCTGTGTATCTGCTTACCTTCCCCACATCGCTGGGAGCCGGCTGAAGAGCCACTGAGCAGGGCAGGTAATCTGGGAACTGCAAGAGAGACACAGAATGAGATAGAAGTGTTCCCAAGTTCTAACTGGCTGTGAAAAGGGAGACACAAGGTCTGGAAACGGGAGAGCAAAGGGAAACCGCAAGAAGAATCCGAGCAAACAATATGTAAGTGACGGGTGGAACTGGGAGAGGGAGACAAGAAATGAGTGTAATAGAGCAGAAAAATAAGTGAACAAGTAAGTAGTCAGGTACACACACACACACACACACACACACACACACACACACACACATAGATACACACACATACATATATACACACATACACACACACATATATACACATACACACATACATACAGTACATATATACACACATACACACACACACACACATACATATTTACACATACATACATACACACACACATATACATACATACACACATACACATACGCACACACACATACATACATACACCCATATACATACACACACACACATACATACATACACACACACACATACATACACACACACATACACACACACACACAATGTCTATGTAGATGCACAAAACTACAAGCACACAGTAGAGCAGGAATGGCCAAATCCAGTCCACAAGGGCCACCAACAGGTCAGGTTTTCAGGATTTCCAAGGTTCGGCACAGGTGGTGCAGTCAACAAATGAGCCACTGATTGAGCCACCTGTGCTGAAGCAGGGATATCCTTAAAACATGAAAGTTGGTGACCCTTGAGGACTGGAGTTGGCCTCCCTTGCAGTAGAGTTTAGAAGGTGCTACATAGGCACACAGCACCCTCACAGCCCCCTCACAGCCCCCTCACAGCACCCTCACAGCACCCTCACAGCACCCTCACAGCCATGCTCATCCATTCAAGCCGACAGGGACCCTGCATCCATATGACATCCATAAGAGATCGGCCGGCACACACCTGCAGGCGATGGAGGGACAGATTCTCAAGCACTACACCCGATCTGGCGTTAACTTCCTTAACTTCAATGGGTGTTAACGCAGGATCGGGGTGCTAACCCGTACTGGCGCTTCATGAATCTCCCCCATAGAGTCTTACGGAGAGTTATAACCACGGCCAAGGCATGGTATAGTGGTTAAGGAGTGTGCATTGAATTCACAAGCTTAGCCATTCAACACCAGATGCACTTATTCTATAACCTGCAGAGAGCCACCTATGACCAGCAATTTGATTGTAAGCTCTTTAAAGCAAGGGGGGTTATAGTGACTATTATTGCACTATGTATAGATCTGTGTTTATTAGTGGTGCTATGTAAAAAAAAAATATCAGATAAGAAGGTGTACAGACAGGTTTACAGATACAGGGCGATGTGTATCAACTGCGCATAACAGAGCATTGCTCCAAAAACAGGTGCAAACTGCATCATTTTATCTCCACTTTTTGCTCCGTTGGGGAGTGATTATAGGAGGCGTTATCATAATGAGATTATAAAGTTGCAGCGATAAGGGGCGCAGTTTCTCTCTCTCTGCGTGAAATAAATCCGCCAGGTCTGAGGTGGCGTTAACCTCTGCTCCCGAGAGACCTGTGCCAAACGTAAGTAGCCCTTTCAGCGCTTTGACACGGACCTCCCACAGGCGCGAAGGCGGAGTGTTACCGTCAGCAGGAACGGGTAGGCATTGCTCCCCAGCTTCTTCATCAGCCGCTCCTGCACCTTGGTGACACTTTTTATGTCTTCCACGGGCGGGTAGACCTGAATCCGAGAGAAGTAGAGATCCTTGCGGAAGGTCAGGCCGATCACATCAATATCGTCTTGGCCGTAGCGGAACGCGCAGGTCAGGGTGACGTACACTGCAAGAAGAACATGGGGAAGTCACACGGAGGAGCAGGGCAGTGACACACGCTGAACAATGCTCCCTAATTACAGAGGTTTTTAGCCTTAAGTCAATGCATAACATCAAATATTTTTTCCAGGGGCGTAACTAGACTACTGCAAAACCCTGCCGTGCAGGGGGAGGCCCCTGGCTGGCCGGCACTGGAGTTGGGCATGGCTAAAGATCGGGCTCAACCTCCGTGTCGGGCTGCCGGGGATTCTGTTTGCTGTGGGAGCCCCACACTAAGTCCCCCCACCTCCCCCTGCCAGTGTACCGGTGTCCCAGTCGGCACCAGAATTTGGGCCCACCGAGAAATCGGGCCTAACTTCCGGACCCGAGGCCTCGTCCCTGTTGAGTGTGAGAGGAAGGGGAATTATGTGTGAGAGTTAGAGAGGAGGAGCGGGGAGAGTTAGAGACAGGAGGATAGAGAGAGAGGGGCCTTTAAAGAATGTTTGCAGAGGGGCCCAAGAATTGTATTTAAGTCACTGATTTTTTCTCTCTCCTTATGCACTACATATGATTGAACATTTACAGATTATAATGGGTGCACTTGTAAAGGACCTGGATTGCTGACAAATATGGGGTTCAGAGATCCCGGAGTGACCCTGTGTGTCCTCTGATCAGTGAGTGGCAAGTGCAATGACATCCAAAAATAATTCCACTTAAAGCTCCCAGAATCCATTGCCACCACCGGCCACAAGTCACAGCAGAAGTTTGGCTCCATTCAGGGTCAAAGAACAAGTGTGAATGTGATTATCTACCATGCAAAGATTTGATATTGGCTGTGTCGGCTCTCGGCTGTAGCTCGGATCTCCAAGCTACAGTAGGTCCGCACAGGCCTCGTTTATTTGGAGTCAGTCTCAGTCACTTTAGCTTCTGCAGCAAGGGATTCTGGGAAATGACATGCAAATGAGCACACCATGTCACATGTCTGTGAGTGGTTTCTCTGGCTTTGCATCTGATTCCCATGCTATGTTTAAAAGCCTGTGTTAACAGCAAGCATTAGCTTATAAGGGTTCCATGTAAAAATGGATTTTGGGCTAACGGTGACACGGTGTGCTTATTTGCATGTAATTTCCCAGAAGCCCTTGCTGCAGTGGAAGCACTGTATGCTAGGTGATAATGGTGAAAGGCAGGGCTGCAGACCTGTCTAAGACATGTGAATGTGCTCACAAGTGATCTTTTTATTTGCTATATATATCTATATATATACAGGCATACCCCGCATTAACGTACGCAATGGGGCCGGAGCATGTATGTAAAGCGAAAATGTACTTAAAGTGAAGCACTACCTTTTTTCTACTTATCGATGCATGTTCTGTACTGCAATCGTTATATACGTGCATAACTGATATAAATAACGCATGTGTAACAGGCTCTATAGTCTCCCCGCTTGCGCACAGCTTCGGTACAGGTAGGGAGCCGGGATTGCTGTTCAGAACGTGATGACAGGCGCATGCGTGAGCTGTCGTTTGCCTATTGGGCGATATGTACTTACTCGCGAGTGTACTTAAAGTGAGTGTACTTAAAGCGGGGTATGCCTGTATATATATATATATATATATATATATATACAGGCATACCCCGCTTTAAGTACACTCACTTTAAGTACACTCGCGAGTATATATATACACACACACACACACACACACATATATACATACATATATATATATATACATACATATATACACACACACACACACACATACACTGCATTATTAGATCCATATTATTAAATATCTCATTGAATATTATATTCCCTGTGTTGCTGTGCTATTTCTTTATTCAGAGCCGATGTAAAATGAAAGTGAACCTAATAGGAGATCTAATAATATGACCAGTATGTATATCTTTAATTCTAGAGCACAATCCATGTGCAAAGAGCTTTTCAGCCATAATAAACGTGACATAATAATAGGTGACTAAGAGCCGCAGACATAAACATTAGGAAAAGGAGTCTCTGCCCCAAAGAGCTTACAATCTAATTGGTAAGTAGGGACAGTAGGCGGGTGTTCTGGCGCAGTAAGTGCGTCTGCGAGGGGTCATGGTAAACTCATGACATGTAAAGCAAAGGAAGCTACCCATATGCTTCATTGAAGAGGTGTGTTTTAAGATAGGTCTTAAAGGTGGAGAGAGAGGGGGCTAGTCGGGCGTAAAGTCCTCACATCTGTGATCCTGAGCGGGGACTTCTTCCCCATGTACTCTGAGCTCTGTAACACGTGGATCAATGTCGATAAGGAAGTGCAATTTGAATAAATGATTTGGAAAGATGAATTGCAACAGGTTGTCATATACAGGTCTTCAATAGAGTGCATTTATCAAACGCAATTACAATCAACCTTTCATTCCTAACGTTCCAATAAATGGGAGAGACCCTCTCGGGACTGGAGAGGTCTCATTTCCACTCTGAAGAATTCATGTCCATTGTAGGTGACTAAATTCAACGTTCACTCACCTTTCTTTCCTTTAACAAGGTCGGGGTCCACCAGCACAACACCGTCTGCAGAGGAAAACATGAGATAAGGGAGAGAGGAGACAGGAGAGGGGCAGAGGACAGCAGAAAACATCGGGGGCAGAGAGCAGGTGGCCAGTCTGAAGGCGCGGCTCTGTGAGCAATGACTGAGTGGGAAGCAGGGGGCAGTGGTTCAAATCCTCGTGTCGGCTCCTTGTGACCTTGAGCGGGTCACTTGAATGGCCTGTTAGGCTACGGCCCCGGTCCTCCCTGCTGCACATACACTTGGCGGCATGGTGGCACCCTGCTTAGTAAAGATTGCCCTATGTCTATGTCACCTACCCTGCATATACAAATGCTGTGTGTCACCTACCCTGCATGTGCCAATGCTGTGTGTACCTACCCTGCATGTACCAATGCTGTGTGTACCTACCCTGCATGTACCAATGCTCTGTGTACCGACCCTGTATGTACAGATGCGGTGTATACCTACCCTGCATGTACCAATGCGGTGTGTACCTACCCTGCATGTACCAATGCGGTGTGTACCTACCCTGCATGTACCAATGCGGTGTATACCTACCCTGCATGTACCAATGCTGTGTGTACCTACCCTGCATGTACCAATGCTGTGTGTACCTACCCTGTATGTACCAATGCTGTGTGTACCTACCCTGCATGTACCGATGCGGTGTGTACCTACCCTGCTTGTACCGATGCTGTGTAACATATGTATCATGTACAGTGCAGTCAGTATAATATATAATCCCAAAATACTACTGTTACTACGCAGAGTATGGCACTCACCTACAGGATCCACTGACTCAACATGGTCAACATAATCCCTCTTTCCCAGGTACACGCCCACCTGTGGGGGAGAGACATGAGATTCCCTCATTCAGACATCACGGGAAGTGACAGAGGACAGCAAGGGGACTAATCATATCTTTATATATATTTATATGATGTAGAAAGTGACCGCGGCGCACAAGAAAGGAGTAAGAAGGGGGGAGGGGGGAACACACAGAGTACTATGTCTGTGTCGGTGTAGCCCATTATATTATATTGTGTGTTTTTATAGTATCATTTTTAGAATACATTGTTAGTGATTGTAAATTGGAGCGCTTTTTGTTCTTTTCACTATATATATATATTTCAGTGGCTGTGAAATGTAATGCAAATATTTTGTATCAAATGAATGCTTTGCATAAATTGCACGGCCAACAACCGACCTCCCACTGACCAGGCCAAAAGGTAAAAATACCTGTCTGAGGCTCTGCACTTCTTTAACCCCGGCTGTGCTGAAAAGCTGTGTAATGCAGCAGGCAGAAGCTTATAGGGGTCCATGTTAAAATGGATAAGAAGCAAAAGGTGACACTGTGTGCTCATTTGCATGTCATTACCCAGAATCCCTGGCTGCTGTGGAAGCGCTGTATGCTAAGAGATAATGGGAAAAGGCAGGGGGCAGACCTGTCGGAGACATGTGACTGTGCTCACACGTGTGATTTTTATTTGCCATAAACATATGGGATAATGTTACATTTCTTGCTAGGAAAGCATTTATCAGAGCTGTAGCAGTGTGACTTTAATAGTCAGTATGTCACCCACTGGTGGAGGAAGCTTACAAGTTAGTGGCACTGCCTAAGATGAAACTGTTCTAAAATGAACAGGACTTTCTTTGGACCATGATTTAGAAATGTTTGCTCAGGGAGAAAGATAGTCTTTTTAAAACGGAGCTGTTAGTGGGTACATAAAAATGTAACGTTTACCCCTAAATATTATTCTAACAAAGACAGGAACGCACTCCAAAAAGAAAAAAGTTAGTGTCAACACAAATAGTGTCACACAATTATCTGTAAGCTCTTTGGAGTGGGTGTCCTTATTAGGGTGCTGTGGTATAGGTTAGAGTTCCTACTCAGGCCCTAATTCATTGAACTGAAACAAGCAACAAAGTGATACCATGCAGCACTCCAAAAAGAAATATATCAAAACATTTCTTTATAGCATAAAAATACAAACCCAGAAAAAGCAAAATACAAAAACTCCCATCACTACATCTTCTCATATCACAGCAATGTCACTAGCAATACATCCATTGCATAGAATACTTAGCTTACATCTTCTCATATCACAGCAATGTCACTAGCAATACATCCATTGCATAGAATACTTAGCTTACATCTTCTCATATCACAGCAATGTCACTAGCAATACATCCATTGCATAGGATACTTAGCTTACATCTTCTCATATCACAGCAATGTCACTAGCAATACATCCATTGCATAGAATACTTAGCTTGAAGGATGCTAAGGTAAGTCTCTGAGCAGTGGGGCTGTGTCATAACCCCTAGTACAGGGTGGGCAACTCCAGTCCTCAAGGGCCACCAACAGGTCAGGTTTTCAGGGTATCCCTGCTTCAGCACAGGTGGCTCAGTCAGTGCCTCAGTCAATGTCTGAGCCACCTGTGCTGAAGCAGCGATATCCTTAAAATGACCAGTTGGGGGAGTCTTGAGGACTGGGTTTGAGAACCCCTGACCTGTATCTCACTGATCTCAGTTCTCCGCCTTCACGCTCTGCGAGCGACCCTTACCGCCTTATCCCGGGACGTTTTCTTAAAGATGACATGTTTGGATTTCTTGCCGCTGCTCATGACGCTGAGGGACAGTCACACGTAGACCTGCGGGGGCCAAAATGAGGATGCTGAGAAATACAAACATATTAAGAGAGAGGTAGAAGGGTCACGTGGATAATAAGCACCTGGCACAGCGGAGCCTGGCACAGCGGAGCCTGGCACACCGAAGCCTGGCACAGCAGAGCCTGGCACAGCGAAGCCTGGCACAGTGAAGCCTGGCACAGCGGAGCCTGGCACAGCGGAGCCTGGCACAGCGGAGCCTGGCACAGCGGAACCTGGCACAGCGGAACCTGGCACAACGGAGCCTGGCACAGCGGAGCCTGGCACAGCGGAACCTGGCACAGCGGAGCCTGGCACAGCGGAACCTGGCACAGCGGAACCTGGCACAGCGGTTCCCAACCTTTATTACATTGTGCACCCCCTGCTAGGAAATATTTATTCTGTGAACCCCTAATTAATAAATATTATTGGCTACTCATCAGACTATTGCTAACAGAATGGTGCGACTGATCCCAGGCAGTATAGTGTCCGGAGCTGGTGGGGGTAGCACACGCTTAATAAGGCCCCAAACTGCCCCTCAGTTTGTGCAGACAGGATGGGGGTTGGGGGGGGGGGGGCAGGATGGGGGGTGGTTATAGCTGTCAATCACTGTGGAACCTTCCAAAGTCACGCTCCACACTGCCTTGCCGCTGTGGATGCAAAGCATTTTGGGCAGCAACTTTGGAAGTTCCTGCTACAATTGACACATACCCCCATGCTAAGTTTGGGGCCTTACCAAGTGTGCAGTCCCCACACAAGCTTAGGAACCCACTATACCGCCTGGGATAACCCATTACATATTTATTCTGGTGAACCCTTCGGAGACACGAACACCTAGGGGTTCCTGAACCACGTGTGGAGAATCACTGCTCTGGCATGACCATTTCATAGTCCCATCGCGTACGTTTTCACCGTGAGTCCTGGTTCGGTTATGTGAGGTTCATCCAGGATGGAGAATAGATTTAATTGGTCCAGAATGTAATTGTACCCTTCACAGTAGAGTTATCGGCCTCACCAGCAGCCTGTAGGACCAGATGTTTTGCATTTTTATCTGTGTATTTCCTGCACTGCCGACATGTGACCTCTTTGCCCATTGAACTTCTATGCTGTGGACTTTGTCTATGTCATGTTTTCTTTGTTGGCAGCAATACAACGACATCACTGGCGTATCTGATTCTTCTGAGCAATGTTTTTCTACTATGCTTGAAGAACTTAAGGGGAAACCTCATTTCCATAAGGAGTGGATCACAGCCAAGGCCGATTGTCAGGACACGGAAGGGCTGGATTGCTACTTTATGCCTGTCACCTTGTCCCACAGAGCTTACAATCTATTTGTTGGTTCCTAGAGTAAAGGGACTTGATGACGATCACAAGGAGATGGCCCGGATATTTGAATCAGGTTCATCTTATTCAAAGCTGGGAAGAGAGAGTCCAAAACGGATATCCCACCGATGGACTTAATATCTGCATGGGGCTGAGAAACCATTTGCATTGGGAAATGAATGAACCGCCTTTATATAAATACTAACTTACTGTAACATAGCACAAGGAGCACACACAGGGGCGGCTAATCGCTGTGCAACCGACGGCTCAGAAGTATATTGAATAACTCCCATAGTATAATACAGACCCCGATGTAATGTGACCAGCAGATGCTCAGGGAGGTAAAACACAAGATCAAACTGAGCTGGATCACTTTATTAGATGAATGGATCCTACATAGCTCCAAACATCTCCTAACCTCCATAAAGTTACGAGATCGCTAAAGCCACCGCTGTCTATACCACTGCAAATCAGGGGGGGCAAATCCAGCCCTCAATGGCCACAAGCAGGTCAGGTTTTAAGGATATTCCACCTTCAGCACAGGACTGAGCCACCTGTGCTGAAGCAGGGATATCCCCAATACCTGGCCTGTTGGTGGCCACCCCTGCTGTAAATCCTCCAGCCTTGCTGAATCTATCTATGCCACATCGCATGCTAAAAACTCCAGAAGCCTATTAAAGCCCCAGTCTTGTGATCTGATATCATTTGTAACCCCATTTAGAGGCGCCTGATTTAGCCGGATAGGATTAAACAGATTAAGGGCGTCACGGGGGAGCAGATTCCAGGTTTGATTATTGTCATCTGCAGCATGGACCCGTCGAATAGTGAAGCAGCCACCGCTCAACTCACCCTGCTCACAAACACAAAGAATGGCATCAATCACCTAGATTTGAACACCTTAAACATGTCGCTGCCATTAGCACACCGGTCCTAGAAGGTTTAGTCCCTTTAAGCAGCTGAATACTCCTGTGACCTTGAGCGGTGACCTCCCTGTGTCTGAGGTATCTAGAATCTGGCCAGTGACTCATTGTATCTCCATGCATGTGCAGTGCTCACTAGCTGGGATATGTAAGACAGTAAATGATTATTACTACTCCATTTATCTTCAGTATGAGGAACCTAAGTAGAAGGCTATTGTATGTCTGTGGAGACTTTTAGTTTGTTCATCAGTTTATAATCAATACATGTAATGCAAAGTCCCAGTAGCCACATTGGTCCTTGAGAAGTGAATACTTGTCGTAGGTTATGAAACCTTTTAATGGACCATTAAGTGAGCGCTTCGTAGATATAAATTGTGTATGAAGCTTTGAAACCTCATCGGTCTCTTCTTGATTCGTGTCCACATATGAAGAAAACACCTGAGTTTCCCAAAGATTTTTTTATACACAATATATTTACAATCTTTCCTATGTCTCCCTTCCTACTAGTTACTACTTGATCAGCCACTGGTTCTATTCTCTGTGATTCTCAGTGGAACTCCTATCTCTGCTTTGCATCAGCAGGGATTCCCTGTAAAAAATAAATCATTTACGTTTATGTTGGGAGGAAATGCAGATATGATTGGACACCTTAATTATCTAATCTAGAAATCATTTCAGTTGAGCAATTTGGAGCAAAAACACACCCCATGTAAAATTGGGAAAGGCTGGATTTTATCAATGACGATTAACTTGTCTTTAATTAAGACATTGGTGAGTTTGGTTTCACTGCTAGATGGGCCTGCCACACAGCAATGCGTTGCCAACTAATCTGTTACCAACCATTTAATTAGCAAAGTAAGACCAGGTACCATAAGTATTGGTACCACCAGCATATAAAGCAGTGGGGGGTCCTTGCTTGCTAAAATCAAAGTAAAAAAAACAATCTATGCAACTATGCAACAATATCTGTACAAGCGAGGCACAGCATGATATGCCTCAAGGGCCCCAAGTTCCCAAAGGGCTGGACACGCACGCACACACACACGTTAGGAGCTTCTCCCGTCCCCTCCAGTCAGCTTCTAATCCCAAACACACTGATATTATTCTGTCCCACTCCTCCCCTGACACAGGGAACTAGTGATTACCATTGGTCATCAGGCAGCTCAGGGATTTGGAAGAAGCTACAATCCCCACCAGCAATATCTCCACTCCCTCTGCCCTGGGGAGAGCGGGCTGCTGGGGCCCCTGGGGAGTGAGAGAGGGCTGCTGGGGCCCCTGGGGAGTGAGAGTGGGCTGCTGGGGCCCCTGGGGAGAGAGGGAGAGTGCGCTGCTGGGGTCCCTGGGGAGAGAGGGAGAGTGGGCTGCTGGGGCCCCTGGGGAGAGAGGGAGAGCGGGCTGCTGGGGCCCCTGGGGAGAGAGGGAGAGTGCGCTGCTGGGGTCCCTTGGGAGAGAGGGAGAGCGGGCTGCTGGGGCCCCTGGGGAGAGAGGGAGAGTGCGCTGCTGGGGTCCCTTGGGAGAGAGGGAGAGCGGGCTGCTGGGATCCCTGGGGAGAGAGGGAGAGCGGGCTGCTGGGGTCCCTGGGGAGAGAGGGAGAGCGGGCTGCTGGGGTCCCTGGGGAGAGAGGGAGAGCGGGCTGCTGGGGTCCCTGGGGAGAGAGGGAGAGCGGGCTGCTGGGGTCCCTGGGGAGAGAGGGAGAGCGGGCTGCTGGGGTCCCTGGGGAGAGAGGGAGAGCGGGCTGCTGGGGCGGTCAGCAGGTGACGGCGGCAAGGAAAGCTCACAGTTAAATCAGGAAAGCCTGAATCAGAAGAAGTGATGAGGGATGAGTTATAAATAAATTATTCATAATAGTGCCAATTTTTAAGACATCTCCCCCAAAATTATTGTTCATTAATATTCTCCAAAGTAGAAAGGAACTTGAGAATTTCATAGGCAAGTATGCAAAGAAGTGTAAGGGGCCGTGCTGCAAGGGGCCGTGCTGGTCCTGTCTTCCATGTAGTAACAAAAAAGGGAGAGGGAGTACGAGGCAGTCACTGGGTAACCCTGACACAGAGAGGTGGGAAATCTTGTAACAGATCAACTACTTGTTGGTCCAATAAAAGGTATCACACCCCGTACTCCCTCTCCCTCCTGTGTTACTCACACCCCGTACTCCCTCTCCCTCCTGTGTTACTCATACCCCGTACTCCCTCCTGTGTTACTCACACCCCGTACTCCCTCTCCCTCCTGTGTTACTCACACCCCGTACTCCCTCTCCCTCCTGTGTTACTCATACCCCGTACTCCCTCTCCCTCCTGTGTTACTCACACCCCGTACTCCCTCTCCCTCCTGTGTTACTCACACCCCGTACTCCCTCTCACTCCTGTGTTACTCATTCCCCGTACTCCCTCTCCCTCCTGTGTTACTCATACCCCGTACTCCCTCCCCCTCCTGTGTTACTATGTAGCCAAGTATGTGACAACATGAAAAGTCAACAGAACGGCACTTTTTAAGGCTGAAATGTTATTTGGCCTGTCTGGCAAATATTCTGTATGCAAAACTATATTAACACTGTCCTCTGCTATTTATAGCTGCTGACCCTTAATGCCTAATGCTCTTTCATTTAACCTCAGCGCACAAAGTCACACTCACGCCGCACACACATACTAATACAGTAAATAAAGCAGTGATACGCATGGTTAAAAGAAAGACACATTTGCATATGCAGTGAAATACACACATGTGCAAATATACACACAGGTCCGCACATCTGTCAACTAAATCAAGGGCAACAGTGTAATAATTATCCCGTCCAGTCTTTCTGCACGTCTCGCTCTACAGAACTAAAGTAGCAATGACCATCAAATAAGAAAACACAACTAGGACGGGATCATTACCGCACCGTGAGCTTGAGTTATTTGGCTGACACACACACGATCTAAGTATATACAGATATATACATACACACACGATCTAAGTATGCGAGTATATGTATATACTTAGATCATGTGTGTGTGAATGTGTGTATATATATATATCTTCAGCCCTTGTTGATCCATGCTGGATGAACCTCCCGAATGGTCTTGCTCTTCTCCACGTTGCTCCAACACGTTTTCTGATTCCATCCTCTGCTGAAATTGTGAACGTGCTATTTTGCTTATATTGCTGCTACATGGCAGGGTTGTAAGTTGATGATACGAATTTCTCATCATCGTTGAAAAATTGAGACACAATATCAGATGAAAACATCCAAAAATATACCATAAAAATAAAATAGAAAACAATAGTAATACTGTTATCTAGGGTATTCAGACACACGGCACTAACTTGGTAGAGGTGGGAACCTGTACAGCAATCCAGTAACTCCAATAGGGTCCACTGCACGGGTTCTCTGGGTGGATGGGATGATATTCTCTGGGTCCAGGTAACTGCTGTGACACATTCTGATCTGCGAAGCATCTGCAGTGCAATTTGTAGCCGCGGCGGGAGGGCGGGGAGGGGGCAGGTAAACGTCCCATTAATCCCCCTACCGAAGGTGCGAAGACAACTGGATTAGGAGATGAGCCAGGAGTCTCTGTGTCAGCACCGAGTGACATTAACCAGAGGTTGTAGGACGGAGCATGAGGAGGAGGGGTGTGTGTGTGATTTACAGTACCACATGAGATGTACTGTACCCACTGCCTGCTGAATGTCAACAGCAAGGGTCATCCTCAGAAGGGACATTAGGGCTACTACATGAGGGCACGTTAGGGTTAAAATGCTTAGCAGCATGGGAAAGCTTTGGAGAAGACTGCAGCATACCAGGCAGCTAACAAGAACAGCTTTAGTACAGCACACTCCTGAGGTCTGTGCGGACTCTCCAGGAGCACTGTAAATATAACTAAATCCGCTGAAAGAAGAATAGACACGAAGGACATCGTTGTGTTGCTTTTGTCCATGTTTTGGAGTCTTGGCTGTGAATGACATGTGTTACGTTCTGTGCTTTCTGTAGCACTGGTGCACTTCTGGGAATGTGTGCCTGTTTCAGAGCAATAACTGAAGAAAGATACACTGTTGATCCATATGCAACTGGCCCAGGATTGATATGATCTCACTTTTAATCAAGTCCTTTCCTTGTGTATATCAATCCATCATATGTACGTATGGGTGGTGGGAGTAAGGGTGCAGGGGGGGGGGCTTCAGCCACAACTGGATTTTTTTTTTTCCCCCAACTTAAATTTTTTATTGAGTTTTCATAAAATCAAGCACACAACAAGGTCTTAACTCCAGCGCAGGGGAGTTTAGCCATAATTTAATGTATCATTCTGTATTACCAGGTATATTCCTGACTAAACGGCAGTAAACCCATTTTCAATGATAACATAGAACAGAGGTGCGCAAACTTTTCCCCGTGCGCACCCCTGCCTGCTCGCCTCGACGCCTCGTGTTCCCCCTCCCCCCGCTCGACCCCAGCGTCAAATGACGCGTGGGGTAATGTGATGTCACGTGACCAGGCGGCGTCATTTGATGTCGGGTTACCAGGACGACACGATGCTGGAAAGGAAGGTAAGTGTATGATAGAGGCCTCGCAGGCCCTCCCCCCCCGGCATTTAATTTAAATGCCTCGGGACCTCTATAACTGCCGTGCTCCCCCAGAAAATCTAGCGCCCCAGAGTTTGCGCACTGCTGGAACACCCCATTGGGAGGGTAAGATAGGGAGGAGGGAGGCGGGGGGGGAGAGTAGCAGAGGTCTTGTCTGTGTTTTAACTCTGTGCCATAGAGTTTAGATATTCCTTTAGTTTTTTTACGTGAAATCTCGTCTGGAGTGTGGCTAGGCCCTCATCTACAATTGTCCATTTTCTTGGCCTAGATCCCTTCCTCTCAGATGCGTTCTCCACTGATGGGCGAGAGTTCCTAGCACTATCATAGCCAAGCTGTGGCATTGCTCACCCCTGGGATATCCGTCTGGGCCAACCAAGCCAGCCAGACCTTTTGGAATTTTGTGCCAGTGTCATTAATTATTGGTTCCTAATTTTATCAATAGATGGCATGTCATTTTGTTTCCACAATGCTGCGATCTCGCTTCTTGTTGCTGTTACAAAATGTGCAACTAATTTATTTTCCATTCTGGCAAGTTCCTGGCCTGGTTTATTTAGCAGGAAAAGCCAGGGGTCCCAGGGAATTTCGAGGCCCAAAATCTTCTTTAGCCAATCTCGAATTTGCTCCCCAATTGGGGCTACCCGAGGGCAGGACCACAGCATGTGTAACAGATCCGCCGGCTCTCCACACTGTTTGGGGCACAAGGGGAAGAACCCCGGATGATACATTTTGAGAGTTTTAATGGGGTGAGGTACCACCTCATAATTACCTAATAGCGTTCTCCTTTAACATCGTACAAACACAACTGGATTTCAACATTTCATGGTGCTAACTTCTGCCTTTTCACCTGGAAATTGATCAGTTGACTTCAATGACTTTCTATAGCTGCTATTTTCCAACAAATATATTAGCCACTAGCACAGGAGTATGGGTAAGGAATGTGAGAGTACTCCGGAGCATTATCTCCCAGGAGTATGGGTAAGGAATGTGAGAGCACTCCGGAGCATTATCTCACAGGAGTATGGGTAAGGAATGTGAGAGCACTCCGGAGCATTATCTCACAGGAGTATGGGTAAGGAATGTGAGAGTACTCCAGAGCATTATCTCACAGGAGTATGGGTAAGGAATGTGAGAGCACTCCAGAGCATTATCTCACAGGAGTATGGGTAAGGAATGTGAGAGCACTCCAGAGCATTATCTCACAGGAGTATGGGTAAGGAATGTGAGAGCACTCCGGAGCATTATCTCACAGGAGTATGGGTAAGGAATGTGAGAGCACTCCGGAGCATTATCTCCCAGGAGTATGGGTAAGGAATGTGAGAGTACTCCGGAGCATTATCTCACAGGAGTATGGGTAAGGAATGTGAGAGCACTCCGGAGCATTATCTCACAGGAGTATGGGTAAGGAATGTGAGAGTACTCCGGAGCATTATCTCCCAGGAGTATGGGTAAGGAATGTGAGAGCACTCCGGAGCATTATCTCACAGGAGTATGAGTTAGGAATGTGAGAGTACTCCGGAGCATAATCTCACAGGAGTACGGGTAAGGAATGTGAGAGCACTCCGGAACATTATCTCACAGGAGTATGGGTAAGGAATGTGAGAGCACTCCGGAGCATTATCTCACAAGAGTATGAGTTAGGAATGTGAGAGCACTCCGGAGCATTATCTCACAGGAGTATGGGTAAGGAATGTGAGAGCACTCCGGAGCATTATCTCACAGGAGTATGAGTTAGGAATGTGAGAGTACTCCGGAGCATTATCTCCCAGGAGTATGAGTAAGGAATGTGAGAGTACTCCGGAGCATTATCTCACAGGAGTATGAGTTAGGAATGTGAGAGTATTCCGGAGCATTATCTCACAGGAGTATGGGTAAGGAATGTGAGAGCACTCCGGAGCATTATCTCACAGGAGTATGGGTAAGGAATGTGAGAGTACTCCGGAGCATTATCTCACAAGAGTATGAGTAAGGAATGTGAGAGTACTCCGGAGCATTATCTCCCAGGAGTATGGGTAAGGAATGTGAGAGCACTCCGGAGCATTATCTCACAGGAGTATGGGTAAGGAATGTAAGAGCACTCCGGAGCATTATCTCCCAGGACTATGGGTAAGGAATGTGAGAGCACTCCGGAGCATTATCTCACAAGAGTATGGGTAAGGAATGTGAGAGCACTCCGGAGCATTATCTCACAGGAGTATGGGTAAGTAACGTGAGAGTACTCCGGAGCATTATCTCCCAGGACTATGGGTAAGGAATGTGAGAGCACTCCGGAGCATTATCTCACAGGAGTATGGGTAAGGAATGTGAGAGCACTCCAGAGAATTTAGTTACTAAAAGATTTGGGGGAAAAAATGATTTAATAATACGCATATATGACTGGTGTCTTTAACTGTATTTAAGCGAGACATAGCTACTAACCCCCCATACATTATAAATGACAGATTAACAGCCCAGGCTCAGTTGGATCAGAAAAAGTCAGAACTGTCCCAATAACATTTTCCGCGTAGTGACCATGTGGGTTTGTTTGATTTTACGTGCTGACATCTCAAAAAGATTTGTTCTTCAATCCCTCCCTTACATGTTAAACGAGTGAAACACATTACTGAGAGATCGCTTCATGGTTGAACATGATTTTGCTGGCATTATTTTATTGTGGGTGTTGTTCAAAGTTCTAGTCGCTGTTCTGGTGCTGAACAAGTGTGGGGTTGTTATTGGCGGTTATGCTTTCATTTATATATAGGAAGACCTTTTTACATTTGGAAAGCTCTGTACACACAATTATGGTTATAGAACATTATTATCATTATTTATTTGTAAAGCACCAATATAGTCCGCAGTGCGGTGCCACTAATTGAGCCACCTGTGCTGAAGCAGGGATATCCTGAAAACCTGATCAGTTGGTGGCCCTTGAGGACTGGAGTTGGCCACCCCTGGTCTAGAGGGAATGAGCGCAATGTTGACACAACAAAAAACAGAGAAGCCCAAAGCTACATCGAATATGACAAAAAATACACAGTGATATACCTATATATCTCTTGAAAAATGGTCATTTAGTCAAACCCTTTGGCCAAAGCGTATAAGCCTGCAAGCAATGTCAAGGCATGACCAAATATCGCAGGTCCTAACATTAACTGATTACATTCTTATTTACCTCTATAATTAGAGGAAGAATGATCGCATTGGATCTATCCCAACAAGCTGCATGAAAAAGACCTGCTTACTTGGAAAGTAGGGAGGGGCGAGCTTAAACCCATTTAGCCACTCCCAGTAGCTCTCCTTTTGACACATATATGTTTTGGGACTTCTGCAGCTTGCTGGGATGCTGTGTTTCAACATTAACGATAAAGTGGCTGCGCATTGTGGGACAGAGAATATATCAGGAAGGAGTATGGTCCAGCTGCATGACAATGTGATAGTCACGTTGCAAGATATGTGTTTATTGAATATTCACAGATTCTTGTTCTTAATATGGTTTTTGACATTTCACCAGTTTAAGCGATGGACTTGGCAAAGGGCGGAAACAGTTTTATTGTGAATTGTGGCTTTTCATTCCTTTTTTTTAAATAAAAAGAATCCTGTAATCATGTAACATTGAAATGTTACAAATACACATAATTACCAATTATAAATGAATACGTTTTCAGTAAAACTGGGGGACTGAGGGCCTTGACAAATCACCCGCTGATGCACGACAATCTCCGAGCATGAGCATATATGGACAAATATATATATAGCTTTATGTTCCCTGCTGATAACGCAGAAAATCACGGCGTTTCCGATGGAGTCAGACGGTGAGATATTCTGCGTTAGCACTGCCGAACACGTCAGCGGGAGGAAATTCCCTTGCTACATCTGTCATTCTTATTTCAACACATCTCACCACGAGTTGAATCGATTCACTAGTCTCTCCCTACCCGACGCATCCAGATTATCGCTTTTAGTTGTGTTAAAAGAAATTCGGATTAGTGTTCAAAGTGGTGTAAATAAAATAACAGTACTGTGCCCGATTTTCATAAAAATGAACGGATATAAAACACCGGGACAAAGATGGTTGCACTGAAACTTAGAAAAACAATTCATATTTATGCTGTAACCGTCTTTCTAACAGAAATCTTTTATTTTTTGTTGTTGAAAGAAATAAAACTGCAAATCTAAATACAAAGTAGTGGTAATCTTGATTTGTAAAAAGTCGATCACCTGTAACATGCCATGGTACACAACATGCCCTATATACATGTACACACATCTAGCCCAGGCCCCTCATCCGCTATTCCCCTCACTCACACGCCTCCCTAGCAATACGTGCTGGGCGTCCTGTAATCTGTGATACTGTTCTTGATAATCACAAGTGATTCTGTTCCCAGGGGTTCTCAACCCTAGTGCTCAAGAGCCCCCCAACAAGTCAGGTTTTAAGGATATCCCTGCTTCAGCACAGGTGGCTCAATCAGTGCAGGAATATCCTGAAAACCTGACTTGTTGGGGGGGTGTAAAACCAATGATCCTTGTGCATTATTCTATAATAAAAATGTCAAGATAGATTCCTGTTTTAAGAGCGCTGGCGATCTTACTGAATACCCTCATATTTCAACTATTCTGGGGGCACATTCCCCCGAGCACCACCACACGTTCATCTCTGTGCGCTGTAATCTACGGAAAATGTCGAAAACGCTGCATTATTTATGATGCAAATACACGCAGAAAATGGTGCCTGGCGTCACAGCCGATTTATCTGGATACACTCGCCCATTTGTCACTTCTGGAAATGTACGGAGGTTGTCCGTAAGATTAGAAACACACAGGCGCGGTTTTCAAAGTAAAGAAAGTGTGAATAGAAGTTGGTGAGTGACGGAAATAGATTCTTACTTCATTCTTCCTGTAATTATACAGGTAAATAAGAGTGTTAACCCAGGTTAGTGTTAGGCCCTGCTATGGTCATGCCTTGGAAGTGGCAGCAGGCTTAAGATGCTTTGGCCAAAGGGTTAAACTAAATGACCCTTTTTACAAGACATATATAGGTATTTGTGACAGAGTGAAGTCAACTCCTATCAGTTACGCCTGGGAGACATATGTCTGAGTGCTTCATCCAGCACTCATAAGGGTTAACTCAGGTGGAAGTTAGGAAATCAGAACTCTTTAGCTGACACCTGAGAGCCAGCAAGGTAGATAAAGGATCATGTGACTGGCAGTAGCTGCCTGAGAGAGGAGCACACTGCTGCGTGAGCCCTTAGCCAGAGGGATTTCACCAAAGACTACTTCAGCTAACGTAAGGATTATTCATTTGTTTACTGACTGCTTAAAGTACCCTTATGGTTTGGTTCTGGTTTAGCCAGCCAGCCTGCTAGATAGGTCTGCTGTGTTATTAGTCAGTTTTTCTCCCAAAGTGGAGCAGGATTTATTTTGTTAAAGGGACAGTGTACCCGCATGTTATGTTACTGTGGAGAAATAAAGCCACTGAACGTTTTTATTTATCCTGAAACTATACGTGTGGACTGTTCCCTGACCTCGGCTACAGGCCGTCCTGCCACAGGTGGTGTCAGAAGTGAGATGTCGGACGGCCCCTGTATCTGAAGGGCCACACAGAAAGAAAAAAAAATGGAGAATTTTTTTTCTCAGTTCCTTGAGCAACAGCTCCAGCTAGCAGAGAAACAAGTTGAGCAACAGGCCCAGCAAATACAATGGCAGGCCAAGCAAGCAGAATATCAAGCCCAGCAAGCTGAGCGACAAGCCCAGCAAGATGAGCAACAGGCCCGGCGAGAGGAAAAGCTACTCCAACTGCTGGTCGAAGGCCCAACCCCAGGCAGACCAGGGATTCCAAATAACCCACCGGTGATGCTGCCTAAAATGAAGCCAAACGAAGACCCAGAGGCATTTCTCCTCACTTTTGAAAGGGTAGCCACGGCCCACGGCTGGACAGTTGATCGCTGGGTAACGACTCTGGCTCCACTCCTCATAGGGGAAGCTCAGGCAGCCTACCAGGCTCTTCCAGCAGACGAGGCCATGGACTATCAGCAACTAAAGGCGGCTATTCTGGATCGCCTAGGCCTCACTCCAGAGACCTACCGACAGCGGTTCCGGACAGTCAAATATACAAACAAAGACAGACCCCGGGTCGTAGCCCACCGCTTAGTAGACTTATGTGCCAGGTGGATAGAACCGGAAAAACATGACAAGGCAGAGATCCTTGAACAGTTTGTGCTCGAGCAGTTCATACAGATACTGCCCCCCTCCTCCCGCTCCTGGGTAAAAAGACACGCTGCATTTTCCCTGGATTCAGCGGTCCGCTTGGTGGAAAACTTCTTGGGCGACGACACCCAACAGGATAGCTGGGAACGGCCGGTGCAAACACCAGTTGCTTCCGGTGATGCTAGAGGCAGGAGAGCAGACAATCGAGGGGTCTACACCCGCCAGCTTGGGAGATCCAGTCAACCCGATCGGAAGACCCTTTCCCATCTCGGAGGGTTCCTGGTACAAACTCCCGCAGAGACGCCCATCCTGGGTCCGAGGCCACTGGATCACTCAAGGGAGGCCACCACCCACAGTATTCCCCGAGAACCTGGACTCCTGTCACCCACCCGGTGGAGAGGATAACCCCACCAACCTGAAGGGAGGACCCCATCCAACAGCGGAGAGGTCCAAACACCGGGCCCCGTCGAGAGCTTCCGCGGACGACCGAGTTTGCGGACTCAGGAGATGAGGAGATGGACTGTTCATATGGCAGAACCACTGCCACAGCTTGTCTCCGAGGGGACCACAATCCGTGGTTAGTCCCAGCATCTCTGGAGGGGACAAAAGTAAACGCCATGCTGGACTCGGGCTCTGGAAAAACCCTGATCCTAGAGGGCCTAATTCCAAGCAATAGACTATCTTATGACTCTCCTTGGAATATCGAGTGTATCCATGGGGATACAAAGAGATACCCGACGGCGAATGTTCTACTACGTATCCAGGATCAAGAGGCTAGCCTACTAGTGGGAGTTGCTCCCTGGCTACCTGCTCCTGTTCTACTTGGCCGAGACTGGCCCTACCTCGAAACATTGTTGGCCCCTACTCCTACGGAGCCTACTTCTCTGGTACCGGAGAAGCCCGGAGACTTGTTCCCTTTTTCCCCAGAGATTTTCCCCCGTAGACACCATGTCCCAAAGACACGTAAACAGAGACGTGTGGAAAAAGAGGACTGGTTAAGAAAGGCTGGGACTTTTGGTAACATTAGTCAGCCCAAAGGACTGCAGGTCATGGCCGGGGATGACCAGGGTGGGGAACAGATAGATACGGGAGTGTTGCCAGACCTGGATCTTCCTGACTTCCGTCAGAGGCAGAGGGAGGACCCAGCTCTGGCTAGACAATATGAGAAGGTGGTACAGGTCAACAACAAGATAATAGATGAACAAGGTATAAAAGTGTATCCACATTTTGAACTGTTGAATGACATACTATATCGTGTGAATAAGGTTACACAAACAGGGGAGGTCATTCGGCAGATGCTAGTCCCTAAAGGGTTGATTAAAACAGTGTTCACCCTAGCCCATACTCTCCCATGGGGTGGTCATTTGGGCAGAGATAAGACCACGGACCGCATCTCGTCCCGGTTTTACTGGCCAGGCATACATGGTGACATCATGAAACTATGTGAGACATGTCCTGAATGCCAGTTAACTAGCCAAAAAGGACAGAAGCCGGCTCCCTTGATTCCTCTGCCCTTGGTAGCCGTCCCATTCGAGAGAATTGGGGTAGATCTGGTCGGACCTTTAGAACCCTCTGCGAAGGGAGTTAAATTTATACTCGTTGTTGTTGATTATGCCACCAGATATCCTGAGGCCTTCCCTCTGAGATCAGCCACTGCTAAACAGGTTGCTCACAGGCTGTTAGAACTGTTTTCTAGGGTAGGACTTCCCCAAGTAATGTTAACTGACCAGGGAACAAATTTCATGGCAAAGTTAATACAGGATGTCCTGAAGTTATTGGAGGTAAAATCCGTCCGGACCTCGGTCTACCATCCTCAGACTGATGGATTGGTAGAGAGGTTTAACCGTACTTTAAAAACCATGCTTAGGAAGTTTGTGGACACTGAAAAGCGAGCTTGGGATGAACTTCTCCCTTTCCTGTTGTTTGCAGTATGAGAAGTTCCCCAATCATCCACAGACTTCTCCCCGTTTGAGCTCCTATATGGACACCAACCTCGGGGTATTCTCGACCTACTGAAGGAATCCTGGGAGGAAGAGCCCTCCCAATCCAAGAATACCCTTCAGTATGTCATAGACCTTAGAAACCGCCTAGACATGATAGGTCGGTTTGCTAAGGAAAACCTCAAATCTGCTCAAGAACGTCAAGAGAGGCAGTACAACCAAAATTCTCGCTTGAGGGTCTTCCAACCTGGGGACCAAGTGATGCTACTACTACCGACATCAGAGAGTAAACTCCTTGCGAAGTGGCAGGGTCCTTTCCAAGTTCTCCGCCGCACCGGGGAGGTGAACTATGAGATCTCTCAACCAGGGTCCAGGAAGGGTAAACAAATCTACCACGTGAACCTCCTGAAACCCTGGAAAACAATGAGATCGCTGTTCATTCACCCTCGGGAAGGGGAGACGGATTTGGGTCCAAAGCTTCCAAAGGGTAGTACGTACAATGACCATCAAGTTCCCATGGGAGGGCAGTTAACAACGGAACAAAGGTCAGACCTACTTGATGTATGTGACCAGTTCCCAGATGTTTTTTCTGAGCTGCCAGGGCAGACTGATTTAGTGTCCCATAGGATTGAGACAGAACCTGGCGTAAAAGTACGGTCCCGTCCCTATAGATTGCCAGAGGGCCGAAAAGACCTGGTAGAGAGGGAGATAATAGACATGTTGGAATTGGGCGTGATCGAGGAGTCCCACAGCGAGTGGTGTAGCCCTATCGTGTTGGTCCCTAAACCAGATGGGATGGTGAGGTTTTGTGTGGATCTGCGAAAGGTAAATGCTGTATCCAGATTTGATGCATATCCAATGCCTATGGTGGATGAATTGCTTGACTCGCTTGGTAAAGCAGAGTATATCTCCACCCTAGATCTCACGAAAGGATATTGGCAGATACCTCTAGCGGAAGAATCCAAATGCAAAACTGCCTTCGCCACCCCTCTCGGTTTATACCAATTCGTCACTATGCCATTTAGGTTACATGGGGCTCCAGCCACGTTCCAAAGGTTAATGGACAAGGTACTACGACCCCATAGGGCATATGCCGCGGCCTACTTGGATGACATTGTCATCTATAGCAGACACTGGCAGTCTCATATAAAAAGGTTAAGGGCAGTCCTAACGTCCTTAAGAGAAGCAGGGCTCACTGCAAATCCAAAAAAATGTGCCCTCGGTGAATCCACTACAAAGTACTTGGGCTATGCCGTTGGGGGAGGGATAGTAAGGCCACTAGCTAGCAAGGTGGCCGCCATAAAGGAAGTCCCCACCCCACAGACAAAGACACAGGTCCGCTCCCTTTTGGGGTTAGCAGGGTATTACCGGCGGTTTATCCCCAATTTTTCAGAAATATCTGCACCCCTAACAGGTTAAACACCATGAAGGACACAAATCCAAGGTTGACCAGGTGGTATATTGCCCTCCAACCCTTCTCTTTTGATATTCAGCATAGACCTGGAAAGGACCATGGAAATGCTGATTTTTTGTCAAGAGAAGGAGTGGAGGGTCGGGCTTCAGCCGTGTGGGACACTAGCCACACACAAACAGGGGAGGTATGTGACAGAGTGAAGTCAACTCCTATCAGTTACGCCTGGGAGACATATGTCTAAGTGCTTCATCCAGCACTCATAATGGTTAACTCAGGTGGAAGTTAGGAAATCAGAACTCTTTAGCTGACACCTGAGAGCCAGCAAGGTAGATAAAGGATCATGTGACTGGCAGTAGCTGCCTGAGAGAGGAGCACACTGCTGCGTGAGCCCTTAGCCAGAGGAATTTCACCAAAGACTACTTCAGCTAACGTAAGGATTATTCATTTGTTTACTGACTGCATAAAGTACCCTTATGGTTTGGTTCTGGTTTAGCCAGCCAGCCTGCTAGATAGGTCTGCTGTGTTATTAGTCAGTTTTTCTCCCAAAGTGGAGCAGGATTTATTTTGTTAAAGGGACAGTGTACCCGCATGTTATGTTACTGTGGAGAAATAAAGCCACTGAACGTTTTTATTTATCCTGAAACTATACGTGTGGGCTGTTCCCTGACCTCGGCTACAGGCCGTCCTGCCACAGTATTGCACTGGGAATTTTTGTCACAATGGAAGTAGCTTTGGGCATTTTTGTTTTTTGTTGTATACATTTATCCACGCCCACTAGCACTCCTTTTGACACTTATATGTGTATATATATATATATATATATATATATATATAATGTGGTAATGGTTGGGGTTTCTCAGAGCTTGTTGGGAATCTGTGTATTACATTGAAGACACACAGAAAATAGGGCCAACATGCGATGCGAATTGTTTGCATCACAAAAAGTAACGCACAGAGACGCAGATTTTCATGCATCTCATTATAATCTAATGCATCTCGCTCACACTGTAAAATTCCCACTCCTGAAATCACAAGCTGACACTCATGGCGTAAAACTTGGAGGAGAGTTGGGTTGCCAGGTGTCCAGTATAAAAGGAGAGGTAATACTGGGCGTGTATGTGTATACCAATATTACCTCTCTGGGCGTGTATGTGTATACCGGTATTACCTCCCTGGGCGTGTATGTGTATACCAATATTACCTCTCTGGGTGTGTGTGTGTATACCGGTATTACCCCTCTGGGTGTGTGTGTGTATACCAATATTACCTCTCTGGGCGTGTATGTGTATACCTGTATTACCTCTCTGGGCGTGTATGTGTGTACCGGTATAACCTCTCTGTGCGTGTATGTGGGTACCGGTATTACCTCTCTGGGCGTGTATGTGTGTACCGGTATTACCTCTCTGGGCGTGTATGTGTGTACCGGTATTACCTCTCTGGGCATGTATGTGTGTACCGGTATTACCTCTCTGGGCGTGTATGTGTATACCGGTATTAACTCTATGGGCGTGTGGGTGTATACCGGTATTACCTCTGGGCGTGTATGTGTATACCGGTATTACCTCTCTGGGCGTGTATGTGTATACTGGTATTACCTCTCTGGGCGTGTATGTGTATACTGGTATTACCTCTCTGGACATAGTGACCTGACCAGTTTGGGGGGGCCGTGGGATTTCTGAGCAGGGAGAGAGCAGGGCTGCTGCTAGGGGGTTGATTGGCTGCTGCTGGGTAATGCAGCCAATCATGAGCTGTCAGGATCCTGGGGGTGGGGCCAAGGAGAAGAGGAAACAGCATGGAGTGGAGAGAGGTGAGAAAGGTGTGTGTGTCTCCAGCCTGTTGCATCTTTCACCATTGTGTCCAGTATTTTTGGAGAAGCCGCCTTGCAACACTAGAGGAGAGACCTTGATACATGGATGCAGAGACACAAGGTGAAAATGACATCATTTGTATCAATTTTGCTGCAATTTAGCTGGATACATCACCCCCAGGGTGTTCTGTTTGAGAGTCTGCCAGTGTGTGTACGTACACACACTTTTTACTCATTGTGCTTCTCTGCTATATGTCCCTCATTCACACGCTGCCCAGTGCGTTAGACTTTATCAATCACCTTAAGAGATGAATTGTAAATCCCCCCTGAGCCCAGCACACCTGACCTCTTTGGCAGATTTACCCAGACAGCTGCCCATGAATCCTCACGTAATCTGTCTGATTAGAGAAGGATAGTGTCAGATACACAACACAGGAAGCATCCATAGCAGAGCTTTGTAATGCAGACTGGTAACAGGGAAACCTTAATGTCATGAAAGAGTAATGCTAGCATAGTGCTGGCCACGGTTTTATCACTCCATGGTCACAATCGTACACCACAGGAAAACACCCCCCATTCATAGAAATATTAGGTGTAAGATGTTACTACTAAATAAGAACACAGATAAATGTCCATTATATCATGCACAATACGTAGGGCCTTATATACTAAATGAGGCTACGTCATAAGACCCCTTTCTATGCTGGAAGACACCGTACAGCCCCATTCAAGGGAGTGGGCCATATTTACTAAACGGTGTTACGCCAAAAGACTTTACAGCCCATTCACTGGAATGGTCGGCGTTGGAAGCGGTCATTTAAAGTAGCACACCTTAGTATATATGTCCTTTATGGCCCATTGAGTGGGGCTGTAGCGTGTCCTCCAGCCAAGGTGATGTCTTATGGAGTAGCCCTATTTAGTCAATATGGCCTGCAATGCTTAAAGGTAAATACAGAGGAGGCGGAAGAAAGGAAAACAACAGTAATATGGACCTTACAACAATCAAGATGGGGGAAGATTTAAACCTTGATTGTGATAAGACGGATTATACAGATATATGCAGAGAGTGAGAATACTGCCCCTGAAGTGGGGGAACCTAGTTCAAATGTCAGCGTCAGCTCCTTGTGACCTTGTGCAAGTCACTTTAAGTGGGTGTCTGAATCGCACAGAAATAAAGTGTAAGCTCTTTGGGGGCCTAAAAAATTCTGTGTACACTGTGAGCGCTATAAAGCAAATGAGCCCACAGTATAATATTTATTTGCATGTCCTTTCCCTGAATCCCTGGCTGCAGTGGAAGCGCTGTATGCTAAGAGATAATGAGAAAAGGCAGGGTTACAAACATGTAAATGTGCTCACAAGTGGGATTATTTGTTATACTTTAAAACGACATTTATAAGGAGTATTAGGTGTATGTGAAGGAAAGACGTTTGTGGTGTTGCTTTACAAAAAAAAAACAAGCAATATTGGAATCAATTAGATTCCAGCACAATATACGTACTGCAACTTTTTACAATATAATGCACTGGGGTGTGTTAGTATCCATGAATAATAATCGCTTAGTGTCACACTTAGCGGTGGCCTAAACAGAGACCGAAGTTTTATGAGTCATTACTGACACAAATGAACTCTCTTCCCATGAGTGCTAAAGGCCATGTCTATATGTATGCACATACAGCTGTCTCTTACACATACAAATACTCCATGTTATTCCATCCCTATATACCAATAGGGACCACATAGTATCTACACACACTTTTAGTAATGCAACACTCTCTCACATTTCCACACCTACCCGCACCATTGATATACACTCCCACTCCACACACACCTTTTTGTAAAGTGCTGTATACACTGTGGGCTCTTCATTCATTTATATTTACATACATACACACACACACTCTTACATCACTAACATTCAGGGACTATTTAACACCTCTAGTCATAAATCGCATCCACACACGGGGGAGGGATAAGCACAGATAACATACCAAGATGCACTGTTTTTAAGTAAACCCTTTGCTTATTTTATTCAATGTAACATTGCCGGAAGAAGAGATCAGTGTATCTCGAAAGCTCGCACAAATATAAGCATTTCGTTAGCCACAGAACGGCATCGTCTATTCATTTTTGAGTATTAAAGCTCGGCTAACACGGTGCTGATACCTCTACGTATGTATGTGTATATATATATATGTGTGTGTGTGTATGTCTATATAAATACACATCCATATGTCACTGCTGGGATGTGGGAGGGAGGAAGATAATGAGATATAAATACACATCCATATGTCACTGCTGGGATGTGGGAGGGAGATAATGAGATAATGTTATCAAAGCCCTATAACAAGTCACATCCCAAACAGATCTGTGGCAGCATTATCTCTGACAACACTGCTGCTGCTGCAGTGAGCCCAATCCCCTATGTAAATCCTCTATATCCCTGACTCAACAACTATTGACACCTGCAGGTCAGCATATCTGACCCCCAGGGTCACGGTGTGCAGGCGCCTTGCTGCCTCCAGAGGTCTGATACACTGAGCACAGAGGTTTGGCTCATTGTAAGATGTGCGTGTCTTGCCTGCCTATTGGGGTTGCCGTGCCGGTTCATTCTTGCTGAAATACATAAAAGTAATTTTAAAAAATTGTCAGAACTTAAAAGAATTATGATACTAATAAGTCACAGGCTTGTTCTAGAATTTGAGTGTAAGAATAATAAAGGGTAAGTGATGTGTGCTTTGCTATGACAGCACTCATACAAAATGGTGTTACTGAAATACTAGGCGCGTTTACCCCAAATTCTACAAACCTATGCTGAACCTCTACATATTGTTGGAGCGTTGGAGTTATTTACTAAAGCATCATATCCAGGACTGACGTGTGATCCATGATTCACGCACAATAGGGAATATACCGCTATCTGTTTTCTGCTTAGGCCTCGGACATAGTACAGGCGACCGATCGCGTGACGTCACGCGCGCCTTTGCTTGCCGAGATCCGTGCCCAGGCCGTCGCACGGCAAAACAACTTAGTCTTGCCACACGCCGGTCACGCGCACTATGCACATGCGCATTGGCCTCCATTGGTTTGTATTTGGCGCGAGCAACCACTATGGACGCAGCCTTACATTTCAATGCATCTTCATTATTATCTTGGTAGGCAATATTTTACCATCATAGAATATTCATCGCAGTCCCACAATGCACTCGCTCTCCTCCCTGTTCTCTCTAATCTTTATATGTGCAAAGATAACCAGCAGCACCAGGAGCCCACAGAGGGGCCAGTTATAGGGCCATAATGGACAAACAATTGTAACAAGTAGACCTATACTCCGGTACATACACTCATACATACATACATACTCCCACCTACACTCCAGGAAAAAACTCATACATGCACTCACTCCTACACTCATACATACATACTCACACCTACACTCTGGTACATATACTTACACACACACCTACATTCCGGTAAATACTCATACATGTATACTCACTCCTACAAGCCGATACATATACTCATACATACTCACTCCGGTACATATATTCATCATACATGCACACTCACACCTACACTCCGGTGTCACGGGTGACCAATGCTTTTTACACCAAAATAACCGGATCCTTTGATTGAGCAAAGCAAGAGATAAAATAAATTGTAATTTATTGACACAATGAACATACACAGCTTGATTTACAATTACAACAACAAAAAATACACACTAATTACGAGGTTAAGTCTTGTACAGGATGGAACTTAGATGGAACTGATCCCTGATGGGCTGCACGGATTATTATTGGGTGAAAACTCCCTATACCTAACCTGGCCAGCCAATCTCTGTGCAGGAACAAATTATCCCACCTATCCTGGAGTTTGCCAGTCCTGTGTAGCCTGGCATTTGGAGCTTCAGCATAGCAACTGGGCATGTGCGACAAACGCCATCTTTTCCCCACTTGTCACTTAGCATATGCCACTCTTCCCTGGTGACAGTTTGTCTGCTTTCAACCAGACATCTGCTACTCCCCACTTAACACTTTACTTGGCTAACTCTTTTCAACTACAGGCTTTTTCCAGACACAGTGGAACCGAATCAGCGGGATGGCTTAGAAGTCCGAGTTATATACGCATTGCTCAACTCACAGGAATCGCCTGCTATACACGTCCGAGCACAGTACTTACAACTTAAGTGTTATTTCCTGTTCCTGGCGCATGAGTGAACATTCCCTTATGTCTATAATGTTAAAACAGTTGAACTAGGGGGACTTTAATTAATCAATTTTTATACAAATTGCGTGATAACCTTTTTATTGATTTTAATCCAGCAGCACTCACAGCAAAACTCAGCGCTCCAGGACCTTCCTAGCCGAAGTTAGCTAAACACTATGCACTGTGCTGTAAGCTGCTGCTTTTTAAAACCCCTTTTCCTTTGCGCAGTTTACAGGGAAACACTGTTCCAATAACCCATTCATTTAAAACATGATATGATTCTCGCCACCTTATCCCTGGCAGGTGACACACAGACGGCTGAAATATTGTAATTGTATTAAACAACCATCACTGGGTCGCAGAGCTGGCACTCAACCATTCCCCAATATGGCGTAGGGGCACCCAGCCGGGCATAATACCTTTATTTACTGGCCTGGGCACCCCCTCACCGTCACATACAGTACATATACTCATACACAGTGTTCGACAAATCCATTCACCTACAAGCCCGTGGCGACTGAATTTGACCCTGTGGCGACCTCCTAATGGCCGCCCAAGCATGGCGGGATTGGGGGCGGGACTAGGTGTACTCACTCCTACACATATACTCATGCATGCACACTCACATCCGGTAAATATACTCATACATACACTCCGGTACATATACTCATCATACATGTATATTCACTCCGGTACATATACTCATGCATGCACTCCTACACTCCGGTACATATACTCATACATGCATACTCTTATGCAGACACAGAAAGAGACTGAACACATACTTTCCCTGCAGACAGACAGACAGCAATGGGAGATCCATCCAGTCTCTCGAGTTGACCCAAGATATCAGACGACTTCCAGTCATTACGGGATATTTGAACAGCCTGGCCCTTAAGCACCCACTCAGTGGTCAACATGGCTTAGAAAATGCAGTTGTATTGTGATCGGTTTACAAGATCTACATCTACTAAACATTGTGGCAAAACACCACTGCATGTTAGAGTTTAAGCAAAAGGTGATGTTGTGTATGTCACAGACCACTTCAGCACCGTCTTATATGATCATCTTATGGGCAAACAGTCAGAAGCTCATAACAAGGACTCAGCAGCGACACTCCAGCTGGGGCAGAATAAAGACTTTATTTACAAGGTGGCTTGTGCAAACCAGCAGTACAGAATAAATAAGAACACAATAGGCATGGCACAGAAACTCCTATCACACCAAATGACCAAGTTGATGGCTAGAGATAGGCTCCCTTATACTCTGGGGGAAGGGATTCAGGGCCCACTGTACTAAGCGGTGCAGAGCTGTAAGGTCCCTTAATGCCCATTGGGCCTCATTGTGTTTTACAGCGAAGCACTGCTTGGTAAATATAACCCGCAGCCTCTCGGCCCGTCCTAATTCTGTTTTTTTACATGACTGCCCAACACAATCAGCTTCATATTTACAAGACTTATAATAAAATAAATACTTCCGACGGACATTCAGCAGGTGAAGAGCTCGCATTGCAGCAGTACTGCTTTATGGCAACATGTGACTCCCATTAGTCGGTGGACGCTGGGGTGACACGACTCGCACAAAAGCAAATGTCATTTCCAAATCCGAATGTGTTTGACACCTCTTCAGATGTAATTGCAACAATGGGCTAGGAAAACAATTCAAAGAACGCCTGAAACATACAAATGCTTCAACATTTGTTTTATGAGCAGATTTACATTATCTGTAATATAGGATAGGCCGTGTGGCCAACTTCAGTCCTCAAGGGCCACCAACAGGTCAGGTTTTCAGGATATCCCGGCTTCAGCACAGGTGGCTCAGTTGAAGACACCCATTTCCCCCCCACCCCCATATTTGTTTCCAACACCACCACAGAAAAGCATGAATGTATTACACGATCACTACCCTCCCCCCCTCGCTACCCAGCGAGGTCACTGCCCTCCCCCCCTCGCTACCCAGCGAGGTCACAAGCATTTGAAGCATTTGGTATTTCCACAGAGTTGAGGTCAGAAATCTAGCTCTGGATAAGATGCGGGTGAACATTCATATTTAACCAGACAATTCATCCAGCCAAATGTTAATCCCCCAAGCCTGGTATGCGAGTCAGACATGAAGAAGTCAAAGTGCACATTATATTAACGATTTGAGTTATTCCCTTTGCTCTAAATGTCCTGCGTGTGTCCCGGAAGCAGCAGGATTAAGGACAGGGCATGGGGAAGTCGTTCTAGGAATCAACTTTCAAGCACTAGATACAACAAGTCACATTCTACCCTAAACCCATCGAGTGAAGGATAAAGCAGGGGCCAGACTTACCAAACTGTACTTCAATGCAACCTGCAGCAAAGACTACATAAAAAGTGGCGTTTGTAGAAGGTTGCTGGCTTTGCTATTATACATTGTGGTGAACGTACGTTACATACAGTTGTATTCCTGCTGGTGAGCGTACGTTACATACAGTTGTATTCCTGCTGGTGAACGTACGTTACATACAGTTGTATTCCTGCTGGTGAACGTACGTTACATACAGTTGTATTCCTGCTGGTGAGCGTACGTTACATACAGTTGTATTCCTGCTGGTGAACGTACGTTACATACAGTTGTATTCCTGCTGGTGAACGTACGTTACATACAGTTGTATTCCTGCTGGTGAACGTACGTTACATACAGTTGTATTCCTGCTGGTGAGCGTACGTTACATACAGTTGTATTCCTGCTGGTGAACGTACGTTACATACAGTTGTATTCCTGCTGGTGAACGTACGTTACATACAGTTGTATTCCTGCTGGTGAGCGTACGTTACATACAGTTGTATTCCTGCTGGTGAACGTACGTTACATACAGTTGTATTCCTGCTGGTGAACGTACGTTACATACAGTTGTATTCCTGCTGGTGAGCGTACGTTACATACAGTTGTATTCCTGCTGGTGAGCGTACGTTACATACAGTTGTATTCCTGCTGGTGAACGTACGTTACATACAGTTGTATTCCTGCTGGTGAGCGTACGTTACATACAGTTGTATTCCTGCTGGTGAACGTACGTTACATACAGTTGTATTCCTGCTGGTGAACGTACGTTACATACAGTTGTATTCCTGCTGGTGAACGTACGTTACCATACAGTTCTATCCTATGCTGCTATCCTCGATCATTTCCGCTTGTAGACAGATCAGCATTGTGCAGGTCAAACTAACCCCGACTATCATATATATAAGACTTTGACAGTCCATGTTCTTTTGACTTAAAACATCTCTTCAACGTGAAGGGCCTGTCCCGTCATGTGACTTAAACCCTACGGTTAATTTTCTGGTGTATATTTCTACTCATGGACATTGTACGTCTTGTGCCCATTCCAAGACATCTTACATAGTTACATAGTATCTGTACAATAATACATCTTATTGTATTTACTTTGAAACGGGGGCAAGTTCCACTGCACGTTTACTATTTATTTGGTGAAGTTTTCTTCCCCGTAAGATACAAGAACCCTCTCTAGTTATTTCCTTGCTCATGGAGGTTTTTTTTTTTAAACTGTATTTTCCTAAAAATGAGCCCAACACCTAAATTATTATGGCGGCTATAGCCCTCTCCCTCCCTCCTTCGGTAGAATTGAAAGCATCTTATGGGAGATGTGCTGCCTGGTGGAGTGAGAAAAACAGGCAGAGTTGCCATGTGAACGTTACTGCAGGGTTCAGGCTTTTTAAATAAAATAATAAAATCAAAAACAGAAGATGGAAAGTTGGTAACCAGCGTTTAAGGGCCTAATCCCAAACCCACATCCCTAGAGCAATTTTGGGCTGAATCACCCCCTGTAATGACTTGTTTAGAAGTAGGTAAACCTCACAATGGGTTCTGTATCCCTCCACTGTCAAAGGGGCCAGTTCTGGACCTGATGTCAGAGCGCTCCCGAGCTCTGCGCGCCCCGAGCACTGCGCACCCTAGATTCACGCAACATGAAAGAAAAGCGGTTTTTAATCTGCAAATGCAGCAACAGTGAGCTGAAAATGACACAGCAGGTACATTGTCAAACTGCCTTCTACAAGGAGATTTCCATCATTAGCTTCCGCTGATTAAAGACACAGAGGCGCGGGATGTGACTTTCTGATTGCTGCGCACCACTTAAAAACACACGTCAACAAGGGACGGACAGGAGAACGGTATGTGCATTGCAGGCCGGTACTTCCCTTTTCCACTCGCATTCTATATAGTATATATATATATATATTCTTATTTATCTTAGAAAGATTAAAGCTCTTACCGAGGCCTCGCCTCTCCCCGAGCACTGTAGCAGTGATGAGCAACTCGTCCTCACGGGCCACCAACAGGTCAGGTTTTCGGGATATACCTGCTTCAGCACAGGTGGCTCAGTCAAAGACTCAGCCACCTGTGCTGAAACAGAGACTGATTGAGCCACTTGTGCTGAAGCAGGTATAGCCTGAACACCTGACCTGTTGGTGGCCATTGAGGACTGGAGTTGGCCACCCCTAGCATAGAGGCCGATACCTCTTCTTAGCATTAAAGCTAGTGAGGTCGGGAAACCATTGCACGGAGACGGTGCCTCCGCAGGAAGTCCTGGGCACCCGCCCTCTGCAATCTGAGCTAAGAAGGCCCTTCTGTGCAGGATCTGGCCCCACCACCTCTGTTCCACTGAACCGGGGGACATCACCAGTGTGGGCTTCGTCTTTGGCTCTGCAAGTCATCAATAGTCAGACCACAGTACGCCCCGGCTTCCTTTGTCCACGCTGACCACGTAAGCCCCAGAGGGAGACCAGGCAACGGCATTGATGGAGGAACTGGAAGAGAGATGTTGATATGAGAACGGCGACACTCTTGTGGATCTGTTCTTTTCTAGTCATCTGTAGGACAACAATCTTTACTCTTTTCAAACGCTGAAGAGGAATACTTCACGGACCTTTTGTACAGGACCAGAGTGAAGGTTTACAGGCTTGAAATCAGTCAGGGAGGGTAATAGGGTGATAACAGGAACCCTGTCTCACTGCTAATAAAAGACTGATCACTACACCAGGAATGTACTTATTTTAGTACCGTCTTATTAGTACCATATCCGCTAAATCTAGGTCTCAGCTTGAAAGTGTATGATCATGCACGTTATATAGTCCTTCCAATGCACCCAGCCCCATTCCTGACCGCCTGTGTCGGATATGTCATGATCACATCTCCTAACTCTCAGGGAGACGTGAGTCAAGTGTTATCCAGATGTGTCAGCAGCTTGTGAGACCAATCAGAGCACAGCTAAGCATGATGGGGGAAACAGAGGCTGCTGGGGGCTGGTTGTGTGATTGGGGGAACCTCCGTGCAATCAGACCTTTTACTAATCATCATCGACCTTAAGGGGGAAATGAGAGGCCGTCTGAGGAAAAAAAGCTTCCTAATATGTGAGGGAGTTAATAAAAAGATATAACAGAAAGCAGAGGCAAAGATCGCGGGTTAGTATGTGCGGGCAAATGATAGTTCGCATGTATTTGTGAGAACGGGCAAAGTAATGGGGAAATCCCCCACTCGGCTGGAAAAATGTCAGCGTATTTGAGAACACTGAAAATGTTCTCTTCAGCCATACAGCAAAACCCTGTGACAATGCATGGGAGCCAGGAGGTCCCGCTGCTCTCATCTGCGCTCTAATACTACATTTCTAGCACTTAAGTTGTTGTTTTAGAAACAGTCTAACGTCTCCTGCTGTCTCACCTGTGCTGCTTGCTCAGCATCTTCTCCACTTTCCCAGTCTGTACGTTCCAGAAGTATAGCGTCCCCTCTGCCGACCCAGCTGCTACGTAGTTGCCATCAGGACTAATAGCACACAGCGTATGGGGAGGGGGGGAGACAGCGTATGGGGGGGGGGGGAGAGAGACACAGACAGCAGCTTATTTAATGTGCAATGCGAATAGCTGCGGGGGTCCTCCTCTAAATAACACCATGGCCTCTATCCGATACACTGAGCTGGTTCCCCAGTGCTGGAGACAAGCTGCATTGAAATGAGTGGGACGGGAACCTGGTGCATGTGGGAGCAGCGTTACTGCAGATTCAGTAAAGGCCAATGCTTGCATGAAAGAACCACATCAAGCTTTGTCTCCCTAACATTGCTAGGAGTGTGCATGGCAAGATGGTTGGCTACAGCTCATAGGGCAGGGGTGGGCAACACCAGTCCTCAATGGTGACCAACAGGTCAGGTTTTCAGGATATCCCTGCTGATTGAACAACCTGTGCTTGAAGCGAGGACATCCTGAAAACCTGACCTGTTGGTGGCCCTTGAGGACTGGAGTTGCCCACCCCTTCCCTAGAGGGTTAAGGGCAGGCATGGCGCATTATTATTCGGGTGGAATATGCATAGCTGGAGGCCATGTGGAAAGACGGCCGCTCTGCTATTGCATAAATCCTTTAGCGGATGCTGGGCCCTGTGAGGCACTGCATCCCAATGAATGTGAAAGTGCTCCATCCATGGGGTCCGCTTACTTTTCTTCAGTGGTTAAATCAAAATGCCGTCCACCACAATGAAGTGAAGACACAAGCCAACTAAAAGGGAAATGACTGAAACCCTAACCGGGACATGTTCCAATAAAGCCTCGCTTATGATGCTTACCAAATAAAAGAAACTTTAGGAGTTATCACACTGGTGTCATGGATCATTTCTCCAATTTGTAGTATAAACACTTATCCGCGTAGGAAAATCTAATCTCTAAAACCGATTGTACTGGAAACCCCCTCTCTTCTCTGCCGTGTGGCTCTTCTTCCAGCATAGTTAGGGATTGTAGGCGACAGCCCTAGACTGGAAGGTCTCCATCAGATTACAGAACTCCTGGGACTTACCTAAAAATGACTCTGGTCCAGTCGGATCCGCACTTGAAGCCCTGAGCACTAAGAGGAGGCAGGGAGAGAGAAGCGGGTTATGTACGAGCGGCGAGTCTCGGCTTTCATCTATGTTCATTCCTCGAGTCTACTCCAGAAACATTAATACACTGCTAACATAAACCTGCCCGTTTCTGTGTGTTCGGCTTCAGTTACAGCCTGTTTCACCTTAGATATTATATTTCTATGAAAGTTTGCACACTGTAGCTATGTGTCAGTGCGGGCAGACAGGCCATCGCTGCTGCTCTGACTCCTTACTCCAGCGGGGTTCAACTCCAAGAGATTGAAATACAGTAAAACCCGCCTTTTAGATACTACTAGCTGAGAGACCCGGCGTTGCCCGTGAGTTAAATTTTCCACTAGGAGGAGGGTGGGGGGGAGGAGGAAGGAAGGGTGGGGGGGGGGGGAGGGTGGGGGGGAGGAAGGAAGGGTTGGGGGGGGAGGAGGAAGGAAGGGGGGGGGAGGAAGGAAGGGTGGGGGGGGAGGAGGAAGGAAGGGTGGGGGGGGGGAGGAAGGAAGGGTGGGGGGGGTGAAAGGAAGGGTGGGGGGGGTGAAAGGAAGGGTGGGGGTGGGGTGAAAGGAAGGGGGGGGGGGGGAAAGAAGGGTGGGTGGGGGGGGGAAAGGAAGGGTGGGTGGGGGGGGAAAGGAAGGGTGGGTGAGGGGGGAAAAGGAAGGGTGGGGGGTTGGGGAAATGAAGGGTGGGGGGTTGGGGGAATGAAGGGTGGGGGGGGAATGAAGGGTGGGGGGGGGAATGAAGGGTGGGGGGGGGAATGAAGGGTGGGGGGGGAATGAAGGGTGGGGGGGGGAATGAAGGGTGGGGGGGGGAATGAAGGGTGGGGGGGGGAATGAAGGGTGGGGGGGGGAATGACGGGTGGGGGGGGAATGAAGGGTGGGGGGGAATGAAGGGTGAGGGGGGGGGAATGAAGGGTGAGGGGGGGGGGAATGAAGGGTGAGGGGAAATGAAGGGTGGGGGGTGTGGGAAAGGAAGGGTGGGTGTGGGGGGGAAATGAAGGGTGTGTGGCGGGGAAAGGAAGGGTGGGGGGTGGTAAAGGAAGGGTGGGCGGTGGGGAAAGGAAGGGTGGGGGGGTTGGTAAAGGAAGGATGGGGGGTGGTAAAGGAAGGGTGGGAGTGGTGGTAAAGGAAGGTTGGGGGGTGGTAAAGGAAGGGTGGGGGGTAAAGGAAGGGTGGGGGGTGGGGGGTAAAGGAAGGGTGGGGGGAGGGTGGGAAAGGAAGGGTTGTGGGTGTGGGGGGAAGGAAGGATGGGAGGTGGTAAAGGAAGGGTGGGCGGTGGGGAAAGGAAGGGTGGGGGGGTTGGTAAAGGAAGGATGGGGGGGGTTGGTAAAGGAAGGATGGGGGGGGGTAAAGGAAGGGTGGGAGTGGTGGTAAAGGAAGGTTGGGGGGTGGTAAAGGAAGGGTGGGGGGGTAAAGGAAGGGTGGGGGGTGGGGGGGAAAAGGAAGGGTGGAGGTGGGAGTTGTAAAGAGGAAGGGTGTGTGTAGTTTTTTGGGGGAAAGAGTAAGGGTGGGGGAAGGTGTAAGACGAATGGTGGTTGTGAAGAGGAAGGGTGGTGTGGTGGCAGATAAGCAGGTAATTCAGTGACATTAACATGCAATTTATGTAAGGAAAAATTTGGTAACTTTGCGACACATGCGTGTTGTGCATGAGCGTATTGAGAAAGAGATTGGTGAGCGGAGCGCATAGAGATATGGTGAGCGGAGCGCATAGAGATATGGTGAGCGGAGCGCATAGAGATATGGTGAGCGGAGCGCATAGAGATATGGTGAGCGGAGCGCATAGAGATATGGTGGTGCAGAGCGTAGATGTCAGTTGGTGTTGCGGGTATTTGTGATAATTATTTGTAAGTGCGTTGCGGAGCGTATATGTCAGTTGGTGTTGCGGTAATTTGGGATAATTATTTGTAAGTGCGTTGGTAAAGTAAGGCGCGTCCATGCACAGGGGGCATTTTATAAATGAAATAGACAGTGGCTAGGTGAAGTAACGTGTGTGTTGAGGTTGTGTGAATGAAGGTATGAATGTGTACTGTATCGTATGAATGTATGTGAATAGTGTATGGATGTTGAATGTCAATGAAAAGATGATTTTAATTTTGTATAGAGGATTATGATGATATTCAAAACAGGAGATATTATTAAAGTGGCCATTTAAGAATGTAAAGGTAGGATAGGCTGGCGGTGATTATTGAAAGTAAACGTGTAGAAAGATTGAATACGGGATATTGTAGAAAGTAAATGTAAGTAAATGTATGTAATTTTGTGTTGCGGGCATTTGTGTAAATGTTTTGTAAGTGCGTAGATAAAGTAACGTGCGGCCATGCACAGCGGCCATTTGATAAAAGAAATTGACATTGTCTAGTTTTGCGGCATGCACAGGGGAGGAAGGATGAGCGGTTTGTATATAGGGAGTGTTGATAAACATGTTGAAATATTGAAAGTGGAATATAGTAAAATGTAAGTAAATGTTTGTAAGTTGCTGTAGCGGGCATTTGTGTAAATCGTTTGTAAGTGCGTAGGTAAAGTAACGTGCGGCCATGCACAGCGGCCATTTTAAAAATGAAATTGTCAGTGGCTAGGTTTGCGGGCATGCGCAGGGGAGTAAGGATGATCATTTTGTGTATAGTGAGTATTGAATTTTTTTTAGAAATATTTAAAGTGGGATATTGTAGAATGTAAATGTAAGTAAATGTTTGTAATTTTGTGTTGCGGGCATTAGTGTAAATGTTTTGTAAGTGCGTAGTTAAAGAAACGTGCGGCCATGCACAGCGGCCATTTTATAAATGTAATTAACAGTGGCTATGTGTTTGTACGAAGGCATAAAGGGAGAGTATTGAAAAAAGTAAAGTAATGAACGTAAAGAATAGAAGATTGGGAAAATTTAAGGTACATGAGTTGGTGTTGCAGCCATTAAATTTACAGTGCGTAGGTGAAGTAACGTGCGGACATGCACAGGGGAGTAAGCATGAGCGTTTTTTTTATAGGGGCTGGGTTTCGTCAGAGTTTGTACTAAGGCATAAAGAGTATTTAATAAAGTTAAGTAATGATGTGTGGATGTTGAATGTCTATTTTTATAGAGGATCTTGAACATTGTGAAAGCGGGAGATGTTGTAAAAGTGGTAATTTCATGATGTAAAGCTAGGATAGTGTGCCGGTGATTAGTAAAAGTTAAACAGAGATAAACACAGATATTGTAATAGTGGGATGGGATGACAGTGACTGTGTGTGTTTGTGTACAGAGGAGTCAGTGTACAGGTTTGTGTGTGTGTGTAAACACAGATATTGTAATTATGGGATGGGATGACAGTGACTTGTGTGTTTGTGTACACAGGAGTCAGTGACCAGGGATGTGTGTGTGTGTGTGTGTGTGTGTGTGTGTGTGTGTGTGTGTGTGTGTGTGTGTGGACACAGGGGTGTGTGTGTTGTGTGTGGGTGTGGGTGTGTGGACACAGGGGTGAGAGTGTGAGATGTAAACTTAGCAAGGACTCCGCAGGGGTTTTGTGGGGGTATGCTGTCAGTGCAAGTGTGTGAGAGTGAAGTAGGTGTGTGTCACTGATGTCACTGTAAGTTTTGTCCAATCAAAGCCGTGTGGGAGGTGTGTGTCACAGTGGGGCGTACCTCTTGGCCAATGAGAGTCGGGGTGGCCACGGACCATGTATTTTTAAATAATATTTCAAATGTTAATACTGGTCTAATTTGTTTACAAATGGTTTCAATTCCCTACGCTTAATCTATAGAACATGCCACTGCCATTCGTTCACTTTGATCCTAGGGGCCTCCCTTTAATAGTCTGTACATCTTTATGTATATGACACCATCCATGTACATAGCACATCACAGCAGTGGTACACGGGACATAATAATATCACATAGTGGGAATAAGTGCTTCAGACATGAAATAGGAAAAGGAGCCCCTGCCCCGAAGAGCTTACAATCTAAGTGGGGAGAAGTTACAGAGACAGCAGTGGGTGTAATGGTAAGTGCGTCTGTGAGGGGCCAAGGTCAGAGCATGAGATGTATAGTATCAGCCACTGAGCTACTCATATGCTTAGTTAAAGAGGTGTGTTTTAAGATGGAGAGAGTGCCAGTCAGATATTGAGGGGAAGGGCATTCCAGAGGTGTGAGCAGGGAATGAGAGAGAAAGGTTTAAGGCAGGAGAGGGCTTTAGATACAGAAAGGGGTAGAGAGAAGACATCCTTGAGCACAACGCAAATCGGGCAGCAGGTGTATAGCGAGAAATTAATTAGTGCTGAGATGTAAGGAGGGGCAGAAGAGTGTATAGCCTTAAAAGGTGAGGAGAATTTTGCAAGTAATATGGGATTTAATAGGAACCCAGGAGAGGGATTTCAGAAGGGGAGACTGTCACAGAAGAGAGTAGAGTGATTCTGGCAGCAGCGTTTAGGATAGGTTGTATGGGAGACAGGTGAGAGGCAGGAAGGCCGGACAGCAGAAGGTTACAATAGTTGAGACGGGAGAGAATGAGGGCTTGCGTTAGGGTTTTAGCTGTAGAGGGACAGGGAAAGGGCGTATCTTTGCAATGTAACAGAGGAAGAAAATGACAGGTTTTAGCTACATTGTGAATGTGAGGGATACTAGATGAATAGATGCTGGGACACTGGTATAAAGGACACATGCCTTGTCTATTCAAAAACATAAACCCAATGAGACAGTTTTGCTACTTAATCTATACTCATAAACATGCTCTTTTAATCACATTCGAGAAGGCCCGTGTTTTTCTATTTCCCATAATGCACAGTGTGAACTGGTTTACGCTTTACCATGAGTCTACTGCGAAAGGGCCAAGGGAGAAACTGAATCGGTCGAGTAGCGGCGCTGCGATTGCTTACCTGAAAGTCTGCCGCACGGTGTTGGCACGCAGGTCGACGATCTTGATCAGGTCGTCCCGAGAGCAGCTGAGCAGCTCCGTCCTCTCGGGGTTTAGATCCAGAGCGGTGATCCTGCCCTGCAGCTCCAGTTCCCGCACAATACACTCTGTCCTATGATGTCAAACAGAGAGACTTATGACCCCAATCCTAGCACACAACCTCTTCGCTGATTCAACCAGGAGTGGCGGTCAACAGTTCTCTATAGATAAAGGATATATGATAGGAGAACTAATCAGGTTTCCATGGCATTGAACAGGAAGGTCTACCAGTCTGTAGAACGGTTTCATTGGCACCATATTTAGCGACATCCGCTAAATCTAGGAGGTCTCAGCTTGAAAGTGTATGATCATGCACGTTATATAGTCCTTCCAATGCACCCAGCCCCATTACTAACTGCCTGTGTCGGATATGTCATGATCACATCTCCTAACTCTCAGGGAGACGCGAGTCACGTGTTATCCAGGTGTGTCAGCAGCTTGTGAGACCAATCAGAGCACAGCTAAGCATGATGGGGGAAACAGAGGCTGCTGGGGGCTGGTTGTGTGATCGGGGGAACCTCCGTGCAATCAGACCTTTTACTAATCATCATCGACCGTAAGGGGGAAAACAGAGGCTGTCTGAGGAAAAAAAGCTTCCTAATATGTGAGGGAGTTGCGCAAATAAAAATGCCACTTGTGAGCACATTCACGTGTCTTAAACAGGTCTGCTTTTCACCATTATCGCTTAGCTTGGCTTCCATTGAAGCCAAGGATTCTGGGAAATGACACAGTTTCACCTTTAGCTTCTTATCCATTTTAGCATGGACAGCCCACTGCACGGTGGAGGGTTGTTGTCACTTTTTTACGCACCATAACTTATTTAATAAGAGCATTAATAAAGAGACATAGCAGAAAGCAGAGAGAAAAGATAGCGGGTTAGTATGCAAATGATAGAGAGTTAGCTTGTATTTGTGAGAAAAGGCAAAGTAATGGTGAAATCCTCCACTCGGCTGGAGAAATGTTCCCTTCAATCATACAGTGAAGATGCATGGACTGTTCTCATCTGCCGTCACATTCTGTGTTCCTATCTCAACCCACAAAAGAGTACATGTGCTCCTCACCTTATGTCCCAAAACCTGATCTTCTTATCAAAGTGCCCACTCATCACACACTGCTCCGTGCAGACAATGTCATTACAACTGGAGCCGGCAAACACCGTCTTAATGCCTGGTGTCACAGGAGAGAAACACACACCATTATATACACCGTGCTCAGAAAAAGGGTCCCGTTTTATTTTCCTGACACCCTGCAAAAAAACACTACATTTTCATGAAAATGTGAGCAATGATAGGTCTGTCACAGCAGATTATTACATTTAAGAATTATTTGATCATCTGATATCCACGTGCATAGTTACAAAATGGTGTTTAGCAGAGACGATAAGCACGTTATAAAGCGTGTGAGACAGGGCAGAAATGACGGTCCCAAACGCTTAACATAAAAGGTTTCCTGATCAAGGACGGTCGCTAGGACTGAAAAGCAACTTCCTAAAATGGAAGCCACGCGAAGTGGTCGTACGTGCACTGTTAGCGCAGATTATGCAATCGGACATATTCTCATAATATAGAACTGATTTATTAAACAGAACCCCACATGTCGGATACTGCTGGGTCTGCAGCTTGAAAGCCACCACAAGATGTGGACGCTGCGCTTGTGTCAGCACGCTGCTTATTAGTGCGGAGGGTTTACGTTGCATTACGTCAGTGCTTCAGATTAGATTACAACCGTTTAACACATTTCCGAGCTACGAAAGAAAAACTCATATTTCTCACTTAGGGCCGCGTCCATGGTTAGTGCTCGCGCAGCGTCAATCACGCCTGTAACAGGATAGGCGCGGCAGTGACGTCACGGAACTGGTTCGCCCTCATTGGATGAACCGGTCACATGACCCAGCCGTCGCACTACAAAGACAAATAATTTTGTCTCCTGTAGCTTCGCTCTTCCCGACGCTCACACTATAGATGTTACCATCCACATTAATGTGATTCATCGTGAGCAAGCGTGCGATAAGCATGGACGCGGCCTCATGAACACGCACCTCCCGCAGTGTATCTGGTAACTGCTGACACAACACCATGACATCAATTTAGTTAGTTATGAGTTGATTGTCTACATTGTGCTTGTAATATAGTGTTAATCTACATAACTGACACATACACACACACACACACACACACACACACACACACACACTTTCGTGACCCCACAAACATGAAATGCTTTTTTTCAAACACACAGTGCATGCCTCCTTTGAATTCCTAAATCCACAACATGATTGCTGCTAAAACAATAAGCGTCTCCCAGAGAGAGAGATGTTTACTTACAGACTTTGCTGCGCAGGTCCCAGAGTTTCAGCGTCCGGTCGTGACTTCCCGAGACTATGCGGGCGTTGTCCAGCAGGAATTTGGCAGACAGAACTTTCCCGCTGTGCCCAGTTAGCGTGTGCTGGCGCGAGAATGAAGGGGGGGAAGAAATCCAATTGTGAATATCAGTGTGCAATAGTACAGGAGGATAATGAGTTACACTAGTGGTGCTCAAATCAAGACCCCTCCAACAGGTCAGGTTTTGAGGATATCCCAGCTTCGACTGAGCCACCTGTGCTGAAGCAGGGATATCCTTAAAACCTGACCTGTTGGTGGACTTGAGGACTGGAGTTGAGCCCCCGAGTTACACAGCCATCGGGTGCTACCTCTACCCTAGAAGCCACTGACTCAGAATATTGCAGTTTTCCTACTTGCTGATCTGCATCGTGTTCATGGAGAGGGGATGTATCCCCCAGTAAATAAGCCATCATTAAAAGCCAAGTGTACAATGCCATCTGGAACTGCAGGGGGGCGGCTAATCATTCGTCAGCTCCTATTTCCAACTGCTATAAATATGAAAACAAGCTTCATTGGGCATTGATGAAAACTGGCACTCAGATTGAAGCCATTAAAAATAAATACCCTGAGAATTATCTTGTGTGTTTTTAGAAGTAAACCAGCTTAAAAATATTAATTTCAGCTTCCTGAGTTCTCACTCTAGCTCCCCACCCCCCAACATAATATTTCCTATAAACAGGAAGTCTCAGAGTAAAACTTGTGATCACGCACTGTATATTGTTCCGCCCTTGCACCTCAGTCTCCTTGTGGGATGACTGTGTTGGATGCCCGCTATCGCCATACCTCCTGAATCTCTGGGAGATGTGGGACGGAGGGTTATCCGAATGTGTCAGCAGCCTCTCTTACCAATCACTGCACATCTAGAGCATGCTGGGGGAACAGAGAGGCTGCTGGGAGCCGGTTGGTGGATGGGGGAAGCACAGTGCAGTCAGACCTTTTACTAGTCATCCCTGACTTCTTACGACAGTGAGAAAGAAGACATGAGAGACCTCCCATGTACTCCCACTGTGGCCAGAGGGATCTTACCCGAAGTCGGTAGTCATCTACTGTCCAGATTCTGCTGGCAAAGTCATTGGAAGCCGCCAAAAGGTAAGTACCCTGAGAGGAAAGAAAGAGAACCGATCACATGCTAGCGATGGCAACGGGATTTTCCTGTGCAGACATCGTAAGTTTAACTTGAGGAGAGTCAACCTATCTTATACTATATTAGTGAAAGCACTGTATGTTTGCCTGCCTGCCTGCCTGCATGCATGCATGCCAGCCTGCCTGCATGCATGCCTGGATGTCCGGTGTCCCTAGGGGAAATCTCATTGGTCCCTTGGTCCGCCCCCGCACACCTCTCATTGGCCTGAGGCGGAGTGACGGGCCAAAGGACACACAGGGACACACACACACAGGGACACACACTCTCCCCCGTCAGTTGGACCGCAGCTCACCTTCCACACCCCCCCCCCCCTCCTCTCCCGGTGCCCCTCCTCTCCCGGTGCCCCTCACTCTCCCGGTGCCCCTCACTCTCTCCCCCCTCCCCACCTCACCCAAATCCCCACGCTCCGCAACATCCCCAGCCGCACCATCACCCTCACCGTGCGCCGCGGAGGAAGCACGGCCCTGCTGCTCAGCAGCAAACTCCAGGCTCCTCCCCCCTCACGGCGCGGCCCTCCTGCTCTCCCCCTCACGTGCGCCGCTACCGGAGAGGGGAAGCGGCGCGGGACTCCCCATCACGTGCGCCGCTACCGGAGAGGGGAAGCGTCGCGGGACTCCCCATCACGTGCGCCGCTACCGGAGAGGGGAAGCGGCGCGGGACTCCCCATCACGTGCGCCGCTACCGGAGAGGGGAAGCGCGGCGCGGGACTCCCCCTCACGTGCGCCGCTACCGGAGAGGGGAAGCGCGGCGCGGGACTCCCCCTCACGTGCGCCGCTACCGGAGAGGGGAAGCGCGGCGCGGGACTCCCCATCACGTGTGACGCTACCGGAGAAGGGAAGCGCGGCGCGGGACTCCTGCCACTCTTGCCCCCCCCCAGCTTCCCGAACATTCAGTCAGTCACCCATTCAGTCAGTCACCCACCCATTCAGTCAGTCAGTCACCCACTCACCCACCCACCCACTCACTCAGTCACCCACCCAGTCAGTCAGTCACCCGTCCACTCAGTCACCCAGTCACCCACCCATTCAGTCATTCACCCACTCACCCACCCAGTCACCCACTCACCCACCCAGTCAGTCACCCACTCACCCACCCAGTCAGTCACCCACTCACCCACCCAGTCAGTCACCCGCTCACCCACCCAGTCAGTCACCCACTCACCCACCCAGTCAGTCACCCACTCACCCACCCAGTCAGTCACCCACTCACCCACCCAGTCAGTCACCCACTCACCCACCCAGTCAGTCACCCACTCACCCACCCAGTCAGTCACCCACTCACCCACCCACCCAGTCAGTCACCCACCCAGTCAGTCACCCACCCACCCAGTCAGTCACCCATTCACCCACCCAGTCAGTCTCCCACTCACCCACCCAGTCAGTCTCCCACTCACCCACCCACCGACCCAACTCACCCACCCAACCACCGACACAAAGTCACCCACCGACCCAAAGTCACCCACCCACTGACCCAAAGTCAAACCGACCCAAAGTCACCCACCCACCGACCCAAAGTCACACACCCACCGACCCAAAGTCAAACCGACCCAAAGTCACCCACCCACCGACCCAAAGTCACCCACCCACCGACCCAAAGTCAAACCGACCCAAAGTCACCCACCCACTCAGTCACCCACCCACCCACTCAGTCAAGTGTCACACACCCACCCAGTCACCCACACACTCAGTCAACTCAGTCACCCACCTAGCTGTCAAGGGGGGGGGGGGGGGAAGCCTAACCCTGTCGTACGCCCCCCCAAAATTATATCCCGGGCAACGCCGGGTCTCTCAGCTAGTTGTTAATAAGAGGCGCACCCCAAGCGAGATATGAGATCACTTACAGCGCTGTCAAACTCTATGCTGGTGATTCCCGCGTTACTTCCCGTGAGGGAGCCTTTCGCTTCGCACTTATCTGGAGAGGAGAGAAGGAACTAAGGTGGAAGTTTACGCAAGAAGGGGAATAAGATGGACACGGAATAAGCAGCTGGGAAGGATGGAATAAAAGCATGGAGGAATATACAGAGAAAGCGTAATGTCTGCCAGTCCTTTGAGGTCTCAGCTTGAAAACTTGTGATCATGCACGGTGTACTGTCCCATCCCTGGACCCGTCTCCTTTGTGATTGGCTTATGTTGGATGCCCGTCATATCCGTGTAACCAGAATCTTACGGAAACACGGAACAGAGATTATCCAACGGTGTCAGCAGCTTCTGGGACCAATCACGGCACAGCTTTGGCATGATGTAAAAGCAGAAGCTGCTGGGAGCTCTTTGGGTGGCAGGAGGGACAACAGTGCGGTCAGACCTTTTACATCTCATCACAGACCACAGGAGGCAACATTACCAAAGAGACAAGGAGGGGAAACAAGGCATTTTAGGGGGGCACAGAAGCAACACGCCAAAAACCAACACAATTCCTTATTTCCAGCCATGACGGAGTGTTTAATAAGCACGCAGTGGGTAAAACAACATCATCTGTTTGAAGGAACCAAATACTGAGAAAGTATAAACCAACGTGACATTTTCTGTAATATCTTTAGCTTATAATCGGTGTGTGCATTAGATTTTGAGAACCCCACGTGTGCAGTTTTATTACCCCGTGCAGTTTTATTACCCCGTGCAGACATAAAACATGCATTACTCGCAGGCCAGACAGGCGGAGGAATTCGCTTACCTCCAGTCACCTCCCAGAGCTTCACCCGCCGGTCCATCCCTCCGGTGGCAAGTAACCGGGAGCCCGGGCTGAATCGCACGGCATTGACTTCCCCATCGTGGGCATCCTGAAGCAGGAAGGGGACTAAATGTGAGCAGCCATGTCAGCCCAACAGGCCTACGGACCGCCATTACTTCTGGACACTGGGCCACTACTTCCAAATATAAAACAGGGGTTTGAACAAGGTGCAGGAGGGAACACTACGAGGTAAGTGCAGGAACTAGAGGCCACGATCTCAAGCTGCAGGATGGGGAGGCTCAGGGGAAATGTGAGGAAGTACTCCTTCACTGAAAGGGTGGTGGATTCATGGATTAGTCTCCCAGCAGAGGTGGTAGAGGCTAAATTAGTAAGGAAATCTAAAAACAAAATGCTTGGCATAAACATAATGATAAATCCTCAATATGACTGAAAGCAAAGGATCAAATAGTGTCTGAGGTTTTACAGCAGGTAGGAAATGGGCAGATTATTCTGGGTGGGCTAATGGGGTTCTGATCGGCTGTCCAATGCTATGTCTCCATGGTACGAAGGACAAGTGCTACGCTTCAAAAGTGCAGCTCTACTTAATGGGTCCAAACATTTAACCCTTCTACTTGCTAAAGAAATATACGAGGTCTCAGCTTGAAAACTTGTGATCAGGCACTGCATGTTCTGCCCCGAACCCCGGATCTCCTTATGGATCTGCTATGTAGGATGACCGGTCAAACCCGCACCTCCTGAGTCTCAGGGAAATGCAGGATCGGGTTATCCAAGTGTGTCAGCAGCCTCGGAGACCAATCAGAACACAACTGGTGCGTGATGGCATAACAGAGAGGCTGCTGGGAGCCGATTGGGTGGTGGGAGAACTTGAGCGCTATCAGACCTTTTACTCATCATCACTGACCTCAGAAAAATAATGCTGGACTGTCCTGCCTGTGCTAGAGACTACCAGAGAGAGGGAGACTGAGCCCAGTGACTTCCAGAGTGCCAGGTGACTTGTGAGTCCCGGCCAAAGGCAGGCAAACCGCCCCCCCCCCCCATCCCCCGAGCGAACATTAGCAGCTGCGAGAAATACTTACAAATGAGTGGAGAGCTGCAACGGGAACGCGCACCTCCTGGTTACCACCTGACGGGGCATCAGCACAGTCATGTGGGGCTGGGAAAGAAGATATAGACCTTCTCCTGTCGGGAAATGAGTAATGGTTTCAATTGGGATTAAACAGTGTATAACAGAGACAGACAATCTAACCCAACCACACACCCAGGGTAGAGCAATACATACCAGAGAGAACCAGACCCACCCAGGGTAGAGCAATACATACCAGAGAGACCCTGACCCACATCCCCAGGGTAGAGCAATACATACCAGAGAGACCCTGACCCACACACCCAGGGTAGAGCAATACATACCAGAGAGACACTGACCCACACACCCAGGGTAGAGCAATACATACCAGAGAGAACCTGACCCACATCCCCAGGGTAGAGCAATACATAACAGATAGAACCTGACCCACAAACCCAGGAAAGAGCAATACATAACAGAGAGAACCTGACCCACATCCCCAGGGTAGAGCAATACATACCAGATAGAACCTGACCCACAAACCCAAGAAAGAGCAATACATACCAGAGAGAACCTGACCCACCGACAACCCAAGGTAGAGCAATACATACCAGAGAACCTGACCCACCCAGGACAGAGTAATGTATACCAGAGAATCTAACTAACCCACCCTCACACCCAGGACAGAGTAATGTATACCAGAGAATCTAACTAACCCACCCTCACACCCAGGACAGAGTAATGTATACCAGAGAGAATCTAACCCACCCTCACACCCAGGACAGAGCAATGTATACCAGAGATAATCTAACCCACCCTCACACCCAGGACAGAGCAATGTATACCAGAGAGAATCTAACCCACCCCCACACCCAGGACAGAGTAATGTATACCAGAGAGAATCTAACCCACCCTCACACCCAGGACAGAGTAATGTATACCAGAGAGAATCTAACCCACCCTCACACCCAGGACAGAGTAATGTATGCCAGAGATAATCTAACCCACCCTCACACCCAGGACAGAGCAATGTATGCCAGAGAGAATCTAACCCACCCTCACACCCAGGACAGAGTAATGTATGCCAGAGAGAATCTAACCCACCCTCACACCCAGGACAGAGTAATGTATGCCAGAGAGAATCTTACCCACCCTCACACCCAGGACAGAGCAATGTATACCAGAGATAATCTAACCCACCCTCACACCCAGGACAGAGTAATGTATGCCAGAGAGAATCTAACCCACCCTCACACCCAGGACAGAGTAATGTATGCCAGAGAGAATCTAACCCACCCTCACACCCAGGACAGAGTAATGTATGCCAGAGAGAATCTAAGCCACCCTCACACCCAGGACAGAGTAATGTATGCCAGAGAGAATCTAAGCCACCCTCACACCCAGGACAGAGTAATGTATACCAGAGATAATCTAACCCACCCTCACACCCAGGACAGAGTAATGTATACCAGAGATAATCTAACCCACCCTCACACCCAGGACAGAGTAATGTATGCCAGAGAGAATCTTACCCACCCTCACACCCAGGACAGAGTAATGTATACCAGAGAGAATCTAACCCACCCTCACACCCAGGACAGAGTAATGTATACCAGAGATAATCTAACCCATCCTCACACCCAGGACAGAGTAATGTATGCCAGAGAGAATCTAACCCACCCTCACACCCAGGACAGAGTAATGTATGCCAGAGAGAATCTTACCCACCCTCACACCCAGGACAGAGCAATGTATACCAGAGAGAATCTAACCCACCCTCACACCCAGGACAGAGTAATGTATACCAGAGATAATCTAACCCATCCTCACACCCAGGACAGAGTAATGTATACCAGAGAGAATCTAACCCACCCTCACACCCAGGACAGAGTAATGTATGCCAGAGAGAATCTAACCCACCCTCCCACCCAGGACAGAGTAATGTATACCAGAGAGAATCTTACCCACCCTCACACCCAGGACAGAGCAATGTATACCAGAGAGAATCTAACCCACCCTCACAGCCAGGACAGAGTAATGTATACCAGAGAGAATCTTACCCACCCTCACACTGGCATGAACACCTCTTTACCGGAGGTAAATAAACATAGATTTGACAAAAAACAAAATCATGTTACACACCACTATTCTTTCCCTACCATTATACTCCAGACAAGATGAAACCACCAGCACAGCACTTTCTGCATTTATCAGTGCATCGAACCTATGCCAAGGACACCAGATCTCTCTTCCTAACTACGCGGAAAAGAGCACATGCTGTAACCTAGGTGACAATGTGAAATAGTGGCACCTTTAGCAGCCACAGCCACATAAAACACATGCCACGGATACAGGGAGCGCACCCCCCAGCACACACATTTCTGCACATGTGCCAAACCAATGATATATAAATACTGCGTGGTCCACTGCTGGTGGCGACTCACAGCGGAAGTAGTACTGCGAATGCGGGAGGAAGTGTGTGTGGGGAGATGGATGTACACAACGTGATGATTAGCCATAAGGTGGCGTCGGGGCTAGAACATCTGGGAATGTATTGGGACCATTCAGGAAGGATTGGCTAAAATCTTCCATATTACAAAACGCCATCACATCATTGTCACTGTCCCTTGTTGAAGGAAAACAGAAGGAGCACACGCACACACGTCCCCTCCCCAACACACATACGGCACCCTGGCCCTAAGAGCTTGCATTTCGGTGCACTGGGGGGTCTAATATAATAGCGCAGGCTTCCCAGTTGGCACTGGTTGACTCCATAGCTATGTGCACAATGCAGTTTACACTTACTCCTTTAACTGAAATATGTCACCTTGGGGTACTATTCCAGATACGGGGCTCCTGCAGCTCAGGGGGGAAAGGATTGAGAGGAAAGGCCAGAGCTAGGAAACTTTGCTCACATCATCTTGACTTGCACTGCTCTATAACCAGGGGGCTCAACAACAGTCCTCAAGAAAAACAGGTCAGGTTTTCAGGGTATCCCTGCTTCAGCACGGGTGGCTCAATCAGTCCCTGCTTCAGCACGGGTGGCTCAATCTGTCCCTGCTTCAGCACAGGTGGCTCAATCAGTCCCTGCTTCAGCACGGGTGGCTCAATCAGAGGCTGGGGGGGGGGGCTTGAGGACTGGAGCTGAGCGCCCCTGTTGTATAGTACGGTCTTAGACCCTATTCTCAGTTGATTCCTTGGTCTGGCATGCATGGGGATCCCAGAGAAGAGGATTGCACACCACTGCTCTATGGACTGTGCGGGATAAGCAGCAAGGAGTGACAGGGGAGGAAACATCACCTGGCAGTGTCAGAACGATGACCCAAGAGGGGAGACTCAGACAAGCTGCAAGGAGAGCGCAGAGGTCAGCGCGGCACAGGAAGAGCAGGGGGAGAGGAGCAGGAGGCAGAAAAACAGAAGACAGGAGAAAGATATTAACCCCATGGGCACAAAATAGCAATACATTGCTGCCCGCTTCTGTGCCTCTGGGATTAAGGCAGCACATACTCTGCGCAGGAAACATTATACATGGCCGTCTGAACTAGGGCACTATTAGAGTTGTCAAAGCTCTTCTGATCATTCATCAGAGTTGAAGCTGAAGGAGTATGTGCTGCCAACACAAAGCAGCCATGACGCATCTTATTGGTTATTGGGATGAGCGCAGTAGTGAGCCAGACCTGAGACTTTAAATAACTAGGCTTTGCGTCTAGCAAGTAACAGGCCACATGTAGGGACACCTGACTATTTAGTTCTGCTGCTCTGAGAGATTTTTGGTGTGGATCATAATAGGGGGAAGGCAGAACAGGAAGGTGCTGACCTACCCGAAAATATTAGTGATAGAGTCCAGGAGGCCTCCTACGGCGGGCTGCGAGAGTCGCTTACTAGAGGAGAGGAAGCACAGGAGTAAACCAGGTGTTCAGGAGTCCATCACCATAAAATACCCCCACCACCAGTGCAGGACACCATAGAATACCCCCACCACCAGTGCAGGACACCATAGAATACCCCCACCACCAGTGCAGGACACCATAGAATACCCCCACCACCAGTGCAGGACACCATAGAATACCCCCACCACCAGTGCAGGACACCATAGAATACCCCCACCACCAGTGCAGCAACAGAGTGCGAACCAGCAGGAGTCAGAAACACATGCACAGGGCCTGTGAGCAGGACACCCGAGGTCACATTGTACTACAGTGCACATGGGACAACATTACAACAATGAGCTTTTCCAACCAATGTACCGAGATGGATCTCAAAACATATGGCCACATGTATGTGTACCTGTGCCAGGGTTGCCAGATGTCCAGTATTGAACCGGACTGTCCTGTATTTGGACGCTCTGTCCAGTAAAACATGAGAGGTAATACTGGGCGTGTATGTGTATACCGGTATTACCTCTCTGGGCATGTATGTGTATACCGGTATTATCTCTCCGGACGTGTATGTGTATACCGGTATTACCTCTCTGGGCGTGTATGTGTATACCGGTATTACCTCTCTGGGAATGTATGTGTATACTGGTATTACCTCTCTGGGTGTGTATGTGTATACCGGTATTACCTCTCTGGGCGTGTATGTGTATACCAGTATTACCTCTCTGGGCGGGTATGTGTATACCGGTATTACCTCTCTGGGCGTGTATGTGTATACCAGTATTACCTCTCTGGGCATGTATGTGTATACTGGTATTACCTCTCTGGGTGTGTATGTGTATACCGGTATTACCTCTCTGGGCGTGTATGTGTATACCGGTATTACCTCTCTGGTTGTGTATGTGTATACCGGTATTACCTCTCTGGGCGTGTATGTGTATACCGGTATTACCTCTCTGGGCGTGTATGTGTATACCGGTATTACCTCTCTGGGCATGTATGTATACCGGTATTACCTCTCTGGGCGTGTATGTGTATACCGGTATTACCTCTCTGGGCGTGTATGTGTATACCAGTATTACCTCTCTGGGCGTGTATGTGTATACAGGTATTACCTCTCTGGGCGTGTATGTGTATACAGGTATTACCTCTCTGGGCGTGTATGTGTATACCAGTATTACCTCTCTGGGCGTGTATGTGTATACCGGTATTACCTCTCTGGGCATGTATGTGTATACCGGTATTACCTCTCTGGGCGTGTATGTGTATACCGGTATCACCTCTCTGGGCGTGTGTGTATACCGGTATTACCTCCCTGGACATAGTGACCTGACAGGCTTGGGGGGCTGCGGGATTTCCCCGAGCAGGGAGAGAGCAGGGCTGCTGCTAGGGGGCTGGGCAGCTTCCTCCATCCTGATTGACTGCATTACCCAGCAGCAGCCAATCAGGAGGAGGTGTCAGTATCCTGCGGCTGGGGCAACTGAGGGAGTCGAGAAAGGTGTGTGTGTGTGTCGCACCTTTCACCATTGTGACCAGTATTTTTGGAGAAGCCACCTGGCAACGTGTGTGTGTATATTTTTTTTTAAAGCGATATAGATAGATGTATATTGTTATGCAGATATACATATCGCTAATATTTACATGGTATGAGAAAGGTCTCAGATGTAGGACCGAATCATTGAATGTCACTGATAAAATGTGTTTTGTCTTAGAAAGTCCCTTGAGTGAGACATTTTTAATTTACATGTGTGTGCTTGTGCGCGTGTGTCACTCCACTGGAGAAGTGTAAATTGCGATATGCGATAGTGGACAAGCACAAAAGCTCTTCAGCGATGTAACAACTTTAGAAACATCAGTGGTAAAGCCAGGCATCTAAACACAGAAACAGCAACTCAGACAATAGCTCACATACCATGGCAACCCAGCATTTGCTCAGAGTTTACACTAGTTTCCAGTATAAGCACGTAGGACAGACAAGCTAAGACACACCTGAGTAACATATACAGAAACAATACACTGCCATGAAACAAATACCACCACAGTAAGGTTAATGCACTTCCTACAATGACAAGTCAAATAGCTGTGTGTAATATATAAAGCTAAGCACACAAATGCAGGAAAGGGAAGATGTGATGTGACCGCCTCTCTCCTGTACATAATCACACATACTCCATATTGCTCACCTGGATGATGGCCGGACTACGGCGTGCGCTGTAGCTGCTTCCCCAGCAGTGTCTGCAGTCTCATTCAGCACCTCTATATCATCATCCCTGCAGGGGGAGGGAGCACACACCCCACATTCAGACAGCCAATCCCAGCTCCAGCAATTAACACCTTCCCCCCTCTGGGTGCAACAGGGAGTACTCTGCCCAAATGCATGACAATGGGCACACAGGTTAAAGCAATCTCTCATTAACATATAAACACACCTTGTCTTCATTCAGTGTGGCTCAGAACAGGGTTGCAGTAATTGAACAATGACTTTGTATACTAGAGGATTTGTATTTTTAGTTTATTTTTTGAATGCATGTAAATATTTTACTTTGCTACATGTGTGCGTGTATATATACACACACACACACACACACACACACACACACACACACACACACACAAACACACACACACACACACACACATACACACACACACAATATATATATATAGTATATGAGGAAGGAGTAGCTCAAATCGTATTTACATGCAACAAGAATAAATACTCATCTAAAAGTGACTGTTGACGTGGATTCCCTGTATGGGAGTAATGGAGGGAACATTGCTGGGTGTGGTTCTCCTGGGAGGGAGAGAGTGTGTGACTCGCTTTGAATGACTAGCGGTTTATTTCTTCTTCCAGGAGGAGCAGCACCTATTCTTTAAACACGTCATTGGGCTTTTCCTGCGATAGATCTGGTGCGATTGGGTTGTATCTTGGCTTTCCACCTGGGGGACCCGTAGTTAATAACACTATACTGAACAGCACTCAAGTCTTTGTCCCGACATTTCCCCCTCCTCTTTCCCTGCAGTGTGAGTCGCCCAAACACATAGCGACCAAATGAGTGATACTACAGTGTGGCTTATTATGGAGTGAAAGGAAACATCTTGAAGGCAGATATCTTAAATGAAATGTGGCATAACTAACCTCGGAGAAAGCAGTCTGGAGGGGGGTGTTGATTCCAAATTGAAAAATAAGGTGATTATTTTTTATCTTAGCCCCAAAACATTTCACATTATGTGACATCTTTCAAGAGCTAAAGAACGCATTTCGCTTTTATTTTACACTCGTATCATGAGACACGGAAGAAATAAAAGCAGATATCTCCTCTGACTAGAAGAAGAGATACACGTACCCTTTCTTTTTACCTTTGCAAAGTCCGGTTGCTTCTGCGTTTAGCAATCCTGCCCTCTGTAAACTCTGTAGCTGGATTCTAAAAATATCAGTTCCTGCTAAATTTGCTTCCCTGGGAGGATAAAATGTCTGCTTCATTCCCACGCAATAGGACCGACACAAATCACCGTGGGAATAAATAACCAGGTGAAAACCGAGTAAAAAAAAAAAAATTGGGGCGGGAAATGATTGGGAGGCGGAGAATTGCAGCTTTAATTAGAAGCTCATTTATAATGGGATACATTACCGTATTTATAATGGTATACATTACCGATTAGACCATGCATACCAATAAATTGTAAGACTGGCGATCCCAAAGTCATTCCTAAGTCTGCGCTTATAGTGCCAGCGACGCGACGTCGCAGCAAAACAAATGCATTGCCACCGTCGCTTGCGCTTATAGTAAGCGCGGCGCGACAGATTGATTGGTTGTGATCGCTGGAAGTCATCTCTATTTGATTTTCCAGTGACCGTCGCGTCGCCGGCACTATAAGCGCAGCCTAAGCTAGGCTGCTCTAGCTGAAATACAGCCCCATTCAGAAACAAAATACCCGATTGCCGAAGCAACCCATAACCCCCCATTCAGCCTAACAATCTACAAGATGTCTATTTGCAATGCGTTGCAGTCCCTCTATGGCAGCAATAGGGTCCAGACAGCTGAGAGCTCCTTATTTTCATGTATGCCCTGAGAACAGGGGTGCAAGATTTTTCGGGGAGGGGGGGGGGGGGGGGCACGGCGGTTGCAGAGGCCCTGTGCTCTTCGCTAAAGCATTTAATTTAAGTGCCGGAGGACAGGCGCAAGGCCACTGCAACCTAAACTTACCGAGATTCAGCCGGCTTCTGGATCCGTCTTCATGGCAACGCGGCATCAAATGACGCTGCGGGTCACGTGATGTCACACGACCCCGCGTCGTCATTTGACGCCGCACTAAGGTAAGGGGGGAGGGGGAGGGGGCGCGCGAGTACCGAGGGAGATAAGTCAGGGGGGCGCAGCAATAAAAGTTTGCCCCCCTCCCCTGCCCTAGAACATAGTTACATAATAGATGAGGTTCAATAAAGACGTACGTCCATCAAGTTCAACCTATGCTAAATTTAGACAACAGATACTTTATCCTATATCTATACTTACGTATTGATCCAGAGGAAGGCAAACAAAAACCCCCAGTGTCATATCATCCAATGATATCTCGTAAGGGGAAAAATAAATTCCTTCCTGACTCCAAGAATTGACAATCAGATTAATCCCTGGATCAACATCCTTCCCATGTATATTATTTGGTATATCCCTGTATACCTTTCCAAAAAGATGTCCAATTTATTTTGAGCCAATCTATTGTATCTGCCATCCCAGTCTCCATGGGTAATGAATTCCACATTTTAACTGCCCTTACTGTAAAGAACCATTTTCTTTGTTGCTGGTGAAATTTCCTTTCCTCCAACCTTAAGGGATGGCCCCGAGTCCTTTGTACTGCCCGTGGGATGAATAGTTCTTTTGACAGCTCCTTGTCCCCGAATATATTTGTATATAGTTATCATATCCCCTCTTAGACGCCTCTTTTCTAATGTACATAAATCTAATTTAGCTAGCCTCTCCTCATAAGTTAGATTGCCAATCCCCTTTATTAATTTGGTGGCTCTTCTCTGCACTCTCTCTAGTTCCATAATGTCTTTTCTAAGGACTGGTGCCCAAAATTGTACTCCTGAATCCTTCTGCATCAAGGATTCCCCTAATTTATTCCCATTTAATTTGTAAATCACCTTTTTATTCTTCTTTCCAAAATGCATAACCTTACATTTATCTGTATTAAACCTCATCTGCCATTTACCTGCCCACGTTTCCAGTCTCTCCAAGTCCTTCTGGAGAGAAATTACATCCTGCTCTGATTCCAGTCCTCAAGGGCCACCGATATGTCGGGTTTTCAGGATATTCCAGCGTCAGCCCAGATGGCTCAATCTTCGACTGAGACACTGATTCAGCCACCTATGCTGAAGCAGGGATATCCTGAAAACCTGGCCTGTTGGTGGCCCTTGAGGACTGCAATTACCCACCCCCGCCCTAGAATGCTGTCCCAGATTCCATGAAAGCCGCTAGCAACCTCTGCTCCACTTCCCTCCTCCTCTCCTGCTTACTGCAGTGTGCAGCTAGCGGTGTGCCCTCTCTGGGAAACAAGATTGTCGTTTCAATACACAGGCTCTCAACTTCTAGCCGGTGGGCCAGATCTGGGCCTGGAAGAGGGCCTTGGGGCCTGGAAGAGGGCCTTGGAGTCTCTACTTCTGCTCATTTCATTGCAGTTGAAGGGGCAGCAAAGTCATTTTTCTCACACTAAAAGTCACTTTTAAGCTAGCTTAATATAAATATATATGGTACAGATGTAATAGATTTCGGCAAAAGGTAAGTACAATAATAAGTATTCTTAAATGTATCTTAATTTACAGTAATCTCGCGGGCCGCCAACTCGGAAAATGTTACCAATCTGCGCACTTTGGAAAACTAGTTGAAGAGCCCGGCAATGCAATGTGCTCCCGAGCGAGTCACCCCCACCCCTTCCATTGTATGTATATCGTTATGTGTACACCGCCCCTTCCATTGTATGTATATCGTTATGTGTACACCGCCCCTTCCATTGTATGTATATCGTTATGTGTACACTGCCCCTTCCATTGTATGTATATCGTTATGTGTACACCGCCCCTTCCATTGTATGTATATCGTTATGTGTACACTGCCCCTTCCATTGTATGTATATCGTTATGTGTACACCGCCCCTTCCATTGTATGTATATCGTTATGTGTACACCGCCCCTTCCATTGTATGTATATCGTTATGTGTACACTGCCCCTTCCATTGTATGTATATCGTTATGTGTACACCGCCCCTTCCATTGTATGTATATCGTTATGTGTACACTGCCCCTTCCATTGTATGTATATCGTTATGTGTACACCGCCCCTTCCATTGTATGTATATCGTTGTGTACACCGCCCCTTCCATTGTATGTATATCGTTGTGTACCCCGCCCCTTCCATTGTATGTATATCGTTGTGTACACCGCCCCTTCTATTGTATGTATATCGTTATGTGTACACCGCCCCTTCCATTGTATGTATATCGTTATGTGTACACCGCCCCTTCCATTGTATGTATATCGTTATGTGTACACCGCCCCTTCCATTGTATGTATATCATTATGTGTACACCGCCCCTTCCATTGTATGTATATCGTTATGTGTACACCGCCCCTTCCATTGTATGTATATCGTTATGTGTACACCGCCCCTTCCATTGTATGTATATCGTTATGTGTACACCGCCCCTTCCATTGTATGTATATCGTTATGTGTACACCGCCCCTTCCATTGTATGTATATCGTTATGTGTACACCGCCCCTTCCATTGTATGTATATCGTTATGTGTACACCTCCCCTTCCATTGTATGTATATCGTTATGTGTACACCGCCCCTTCCATTGTATGTATATCGTTATGTGTACACCGCCCCTTCCATTGTATGTATATCGTTATGTGTACACCATCCCTTCCATTGTATGTATATCGTTATGTGTACACCATCCCTTCCATTGTATGTATATCGTTATGTGTACACCTTCCCTTCCATTGTATGTATATCGTTATGTGTACACCGCCCCTTCCATTGTATGTATATCGTTATGTGTACACCGCCCCTTCCATTGTATGTATATCGTTATGTGTACACCATCCCTTCCATTGTATGTATATCGTTATGTGTACACCGCCCCTTCCATTGTATGTATATCGTTATGTGTACACCGCCCCTTCCATTGTATGTATATCGTTATGTGTACACCGCCCCTTCCATTGTATGTATATCGTTATGTGTACACCGCCCCTTCCATTGTATGTATATCGTTATGTGTACACCGCCCCTTCCATTGTATGTATATCGTTATGTGTACACCGCCCCTTCCATTGTATATATATATATCGTTATGTGTACACCGCCCCTTCCATTGTATGTATATCGTTGTGTACACCGCCCCTTCCATTGTATATATATATATCGTTATGTGTACACCGCCCCTTCCATTGTATGTATATCGTTATGTGTACACCGCCCCTTCCATTGTATGTATATCGTTATGTGTACACCGCCCCTTCCATTGTATATATATCGTTATGTGTACACCGCCCCTTCCATTGTATGTATATCGTTATGTGTACACCGCCCCTTCCATTGTATGTATATCGTTGTGTACACCGCCCCTTCCATTGTATGTATATCGTTGTGTACACCGCCCCTTCCATTGTATATATATCGTTATGTGTACACCGCCCCTTCCATTGTATGTATATCGTTATGTGTACACCGCCCCTTCCATTGTATGTATATCGTTATGTGTACACCGCCCCTTCCATTGTATGTATATCGTTATGTGTACACCGCCCCTTCCATTGTATGTATATCGTTATGTGTACACCGCCCCCACGTGCGCAGCGCGTCACAGCAGTAACACACGGGACATAATAACACACAATGGGAATAAAAGGAGCGCCTGCCCCGAAGAGCTTACAATCTAAGTATGGTAGCCAGGTCTGCAATGTGCTTGTGCCTCTGTAGTCACAGACATTACTGGACCAGAACCCTTTCTGAGTCGGTGTGCAGGGTACTTACTGATCCAAGGACAGAGGTTCCTTAGCAGCTTCAGCCAGGTCCTTCTGCAGCCGCGCCTGTCTCCTCCTGAAAGGATATAGCAGCGGCATTACATTCACGGGTCGTGCCGCCGGGTCAGGCCGCAGAACTTTTCCAAAGCTGGAAAGTCCAACAATCTATTTTGCTGCAGCTGAAAGTTCTGGTGGCCGCTTTGGCCCGGAGAATAGTACGTTGTCACACCGTTTAGGGGACCGGTACCAGGGTTCTTCCAAAATAAAATGACCGTGTAGAGCAGGGGCGGACAACTGCAGTCCTCAAGGGCCACTAACTGGTCAGGTTTTCAGGATACCCCTGCTTCCTGAAAACCTGACCTGTTGGTGGCGCTTGAGGACTGGAGTTGCCCACCGCTTGTGTAGAGCTTTCGAAACCTCGTAGGTTTCTTCTTCCCAGTAAAGGTGACGAAACGTGTGGGATTTTACACGCTCTGAACATCATTTCATCAATAACCAGCGCTACGGCTCGTCCCTTACAGATAGCACAACCTGCGCCGAATCTGCACATTGTGTGTAATAAACCATGCGCAGAGAAGGGTATTTATCCCCATCTCCATCCTAATCCGATTAAATTGACAGCGGCCTATTTTTAGCATAAAACATTACAAAGAATAAATAAATATCCCAACACCATCATTTTTAAAAAGTTGAAAAAAATATATGTAATATTCACATTGAAAGAATGAAAAATGCGGGTGAGTAAGTTAGGGCAATTTCTGGGGAAAAATGCGGGTGAGTAAGTTAGGGCGATTCCTGGGGAAAAATGCGGGTGAGTAAGTTAGGGCAATTCCTGGCCGTGCCACAGGTATAGAATATTTCAACTTTAAATCCCCACTTGTAAAATAACTTATAGTCCACACAGGTAACCATGTAAAATCTATTCACACGCTACTTAATGTCTTCAGCGTGTGTCACAAGCATGTTAATAATGAGGCAGCATGTATCTAACCCAGGGGGGCTCAACTCTAGTCCTCATACCCCCTCCGCCCAACAGGTCAGGTTTTCAGGATATCCCAGCTTTAGCACAGGTGGCTCAATCAGACCCTGCTTCAGCACAGGTGGCTCAATCATAGACTGGGCCACCTGTGCTGAAGCTAGGATTTCCTGAGGGGGGGGGATGTTGGTTGGAGTTGAGCCCCCCTGATCTAATCCCCCCTCCTATTCCACATCTCTCTCTTTACTATATCAACTTGTGAATTCTAGTATGTTTCCCCGTGTTTACCCATAAAACTCGTACACTATGTACTTGGCAAAAAATCCTCTACATAAAGGTTTAGTAAATATGTTGCATCCTATAAACACTGTTAAAACTCTATTTTTGTTAGCTTTGGACACATTCATTTAGCATTCGGGAAAGTTACCATCTATTATTCAGCTTTTCAAGACTTTAGTTTTTTTCATTTATAAATCGGAAGGTTTAAGGGATCTTTAGTCTCTAACAAGATTTAAAAAAAAAAAAAGGCTATCCGAGGGAGTTAACCCTTTGTATGGAGGAGAAAACCAGCAGATTCATCTGCATAACTAATTAATGCGATTGTTAGTGCTATGGTAGAAATTGTTACTTTTAAATTGCCCCGTTAAAAACCCATCAGCGAGAGGGTGTGACAAGCAGAGACGGTTCCAAAGCCTATTATACAGAACTGCACATCAATGGGGCCTGAGAAGGTGTTAACGAGGGCAGAGACCCTGTACAAACAGGTCGGGGTGTTTCATTGCTTCTGTCCCTTGCTGTGTGATACGCCATCACTTACAGTAAAAATAAGAGAACTACATTGTAGTTGTGCAGTACTGTGCATACTAAAAGTTACACACACATATTCCTGGCTGAAGATATATAGGGAGATTCCCCAAGTCCTAATGTAGGGTATCCCAGCTCCATGTCAGGTACCTGCACTGATGGGAACAGCGGGTAACGCTGGACCGAGTTTCCAAAGTGAATCCCAAGGTCAAAAGCAGACCCACTGTTCCGGCTGCATCAGCGTCACTTCTCGCACGTGTCACAAATAAGCTATTAGTTTAGGCCAGTGGTTGGAAACTCCAGTCAAGGGCAACCAATAGGTCAGGTTTTTAGGATATCCCTGCTTCAGCACAGGTAGCTCAATCGGTCCCAGCTTCAGCACAGGTGGCTCAGTCGAAGCAAGGATAACCTGAAAACCTGACCTGTTGGTGGCCCTTGAGGACTGGAGTTGCTCACACCTGGTTTAGGTTGCGATGTCACAATGATTGTGGTTCGGAGAAGTGGGGTCTCCATTTTGTTTCGTTAATTAAAGTGCATCCAAACCTGCAAATAATCCTCATCTCTTGTTCCATTTGTCTTTCAGCAAAACACAAGCAAGGTCCCCTGGGTGCAAAACTGGGCAAGAAAAGGGCACCCGATTTACACAAGTAGCCACTGATACCAGAGGGATGTTCCCCAGAAATGGGGTGCAGGGTTTTTGCCGCTGGGAGACTTGGCTTAAATTCTAAGGGGTCGTGTGACAGTTTCCCTCTGTTTGCTTCTCACGCCCAGTACTCTATACAATTCATTTCCCATTAAATGTATCTTGACATGAAGAACAATCCTTTCTGTATTTTATGCACTTGGTGCTACATTATTCGGAACAATGACATTGAGTTTAAAAGCAGGGGACTGGGGTTCAATTCCTAGTGTCAGCTCGTGACCTTGAGCAGTCACTTTATCTCCCTGTGCCTCAGGCACCAATACAGACTGTAAGCTCTGCGGGGCAGGGCCTGTGTGTTACATTCCTATGTGCTGCGTACCGCGCGCTGTGCTGTAATTGGGAAGCGCTTTGAGCCCCATTGAGAAAAGCGCTATATGAAATAAAGTTATTATTATTAACGGAAGTGGTCACTTCAAAGTGCCAGTTCCACATATTTAATCTGCATCAAAGCATCTTCAACCCCTATTTTTTTTAGCTGTAAAAATTGATAAAATTACCCCACTTTGCTGCCAGTGAAAGGGATAACGGACTCAAAATGTAAAAGTGGGGGGCATGCCCTCTCACCCAGCAGTGATCGATCCTATAACACAATTAGCTATCGTGTTGCATTAATATTGCATGGAATATAAGGAACTGTCTGATAAATGGCTGCCTGGATAAGCCAGAACAGTGGCGGCCAACTCCAGTGCTCAAGGGCCATCAACTGGTCAGGTTTTCAGGATATCCCTGCTTCAGCACAGGAGGCTCAATCAGTCATTCTGACTGAGCCACCTGTGCTGAAGCAGGGATATCCTGCCCTTGAGGACTGGAGTTTGCCACCTCTGCCTTAGAACATTTAGATCCTGAGCCTCACTTTAAGTCCTTCTCGTTCTCGGCGTTGAGCCGGTTGGCTTCCTGTGCCTTCTCTGCCATCCAGCGGGTCACCAGCTCCAAGTTGTCCTCTGTGGTCTTCCGCAGCTTCTCTTCCAGGGCGGTGAAGGTGATCTGCAGCGCGTCGTACTCGTCTTTTAGGGTCTGATTGGCGCGCTCCAGGTCCTGCAGCTTGTTCTTCAGGTCCTGGCACTCTGTCTCCAGCGCATCAATGCTGTGCAGGTACTCTGCTATCCTGCGGGAGGGAACGGGAAGGCACACAGGACATGGGTAAGGAAGCAGGGAGAACGCCAGAGGGCGGTGAGGGAAACGATGGGGACAATGCCAGTGGGTGTTTGGCAAGGAGGGAGATCTCTAAGCCAGAGGACGATGAGCAGGATACTGGGGAGACCCCCAGAAGGGAAAGCCGAGTAACGGCTGAAGGGCAGAGAAACATAATGACCAAGTGACGGGCTGGGGCAGGATGAGGCGCATCAGAGACCTTAGTGCAGAGGGGCAGCGAGGCTTTAACTCACTTCCCTTCGTTCGCCTGGATTTCCTTGTCCTTTTGTTGCATCTGATTGTTCAGCTCTATAACGGTCTGAGCCAGCTGAAAGGGAGGGACACGAGGAGTCACAGGCAGCTCCCACGTGCGGGGCAGCGGATCGAAAGTAAGCGACAGATATAAACAGCAACTCCCCTGAAGCTACGGAAAACTGCTGCAGCGTAAGCCCTGGTTCAGCTGGACAAGTAATATCTGTGCTACGCTGCAGGAGCCAATACCCATCACAGCAACCCCACAACTGTCGCAGAAATAACCAGTGTGAGTGTATGTGCCTTCCATTAACCCTTTCCTCCCGTATCACTGCGCATCTGAGGAACCCACACCTGTGGCTGTGGCCCGGCATAATTAGAAGGAGCCTTCCAAGTTAAATGTCCGCTTTTTTCAGCATATGGAAGCAAAGGGGGTCTCGGGAGCCGAGCCGCATTTGTTTGATCCCCAGGACCCTTACCGGGGGAAGCTGCCACGGAAAGTTCCTGGAGGTTTAAATACCTTGCGTCACGCGGACCAACAGGAAGCCACGACAAGTGACATGGCAGCTTCCTACTGGCCACGCACCACGTGGGAGATTGAAACCTCCACTTTGCTGCCCCTGTAAATATCCTGGGAAGCCAGATGTGAGCCGAATGCGGTTCAGCCCCGGAGACCCCGGCTTCCTTTACATGTTTAACAACAAAAAAGGGGATTTCTAATACCAACTATATAAGTAAAGCAAAAGAGAAGATTAAAACCTGGTGTAACAGCCAGAAAATCCCCTCACAGCACCCCCAGCCACTGAGAATGTAATGTCTGCGTATTCCCATGGGGAAGGGATGTGTAGGTGACTGCATGGTGTGCGGTCAAACCTTGCAGTGCTATGCAAGGCCCCCGATCACCTAAAGAACCCATAACCCCCTCCTCAGCACGGCCCCGGCTGCTCGCAAACAATCGGTGAATTACTAAGCACGCACGCGCCTGCTCTCGTGTTAGAAATGATTGTTATCCTGAAACCGTGCCCTGTCTGGGGGTGTCCTGAGGAAAGGGGGTAACGCTCTGGTTTAGAGTAGCAGGATAAGAGACCCTGGGGGTTACCTCTCCGCGCTTTTTATGGAGCTCCGTTAGCTCCTCTTGGTGCTTTATCCGCATCTGAGCCATGTCATGTAGCAGCGTCTCGCTCCGCACCCCGTCGTGGCCTGGGCTGGGAGAAGGTAGCACAGTGAGGACAGTCTGTACCAGGGGGCTCAACTTCAGTCCTCAAACCCCCCACCCACCCCCCTACAGGGCAGGTTTTCCGGCTATCCCTGCTTCAGCACAGGTGGATCAATCACTCCCAGCTTCAGCACAGGTGGCTTAATCAGAGGCTCAGACCGACTGAGCCACCTGTGCTGAAGCTGGGACATGCAGAAAACCTGACCTATTGGGAGGGCTTAAGCACTGGTGTTGAGCACCCCTGGTCTATACAAGGAGCCAATACAGCCAGGTGGCCTGCTATGCAGGAGAATAAACTCCCTATGGGTCCTTGCATGGTACTGAATTACCTCAGTGCTTTAAATATATAAGGCTATGAATGTCAGCAAAAGTGACTGCAATACTGAGGCTTAATGTGGGGCTTAAAGGTACAAGGAGTGGCCTGGATGTAAACCACAGTCTTAAAAGAGGGACAAAGTCTGTATGAGCATCAAGTGCCATATCTGTCACCGTGAGCATGTCCCCACACCTTCCTTTTCTTCGGGCACATTGATTGCAGACATCACAGTACAGTACGTACACCGTCTGCTCTGTATATAACCTACTTGTACTGGGACATACTCAAGTGCACCTACAGATGTTACCCGTGCCATCATCACAATATCAGGAGCACGGGTATTGCTTACGTCAGGGGGCTCAACTACAATCTTCAAGACCCCCAACAGGTCAGGTTTTCAGGATATCCCAGCTTCAGACTGAGCCTCTGATTGAGCCACCTGTGCTGAAGCAGGAACTGATTGAACTACCTGTGCTGAAGCTCGGATATCCAGAAAACCTGACCTGTTGGGGGGGGTCTTGAGGACTGGAGTTGAGCCCCTCTGGTTTACATCATAAAACAGAATAGACCATGATAAACAGCTGCAGATTTGTTAAAACATCAAGCTGTTCAAGATGATGCTAACCCTGGGATTCACGCAGCTCGATCCTGCGTCAGCTGCCATTGACGGGGAATGACAGTTAACACTGGATCAAACTCTGATACGCTTGTTAGAGTTAAATGCACCCCCGCCCCCCACCCTACGAACGAGGAGGACGTGTTACTCAGAAAGGCAGTAGTGAGCTAAGAAGTTTGGGATTGGCACAAGAATACATTAGGAGCATTGGAAACATGCAAGAATCCGGAGATCAAGTTTAACCGTAGTTTACCTATGGAATATGAACATCACATTTACTGTGTTACACTCCAGCCGGAAGGTACATTTTATAAGGAATAGGACTAGACTTAGGAGCACATTGCTCTTATATGAGAGCAGCGTCTCTGTGCTACCTGATGTCATGGCGACTCTGCTGATCATATTTCTCTGCCTGCAACTTGTCAGCTAAAACAGATTGGAAATCGGACTTTTCCAGCAGCCTGTTATCTGTTGGAGAGAGAAAAACAAAGAGAATTAAGCATAGGAACAGGCTTCCTCCCCTTAGGGTGCGTCTGCAGCACAACTGGCAATTCTGTGCCCTTGACCCCTGCGCCCCCCCCCCCCCCTGGGGAAAGGCACAGAATCGATAGTTACCACTGCCAACCCATTAAAGCAGCACAATATAATATTTAACCATTTGGCCCAGACTGTCCCAGTTCTTCACTGGTGAAGGCAAACTGAACCCTTTTAAAATGTAAAACTGGAATGTTAAAGTAGCTTTATAAAGTCAATGAACCATTAAATAAACAATAACAAAATGTATTGATACTTGGAGGTCGTATGTAACCCCGATTCCTGAAGCGAAAACGTGACACTGTTCATTTGCATGTTACCCAGAATCCATCTCTGCAAGTTTACTACATTATAAAATGAAACAGACAGGTGAACAAAAACCCGGTGTAAATGCACTCACGGGTTCATGAGGCTTTTTCTCGCTCTTTTAAGCACCTTGTGTCTGATTCCAGGGGAGTGTTTAATATTTCTCCAAAGCCCCATACACATTTGGCCACATCAAATGTTTCACTAGAACAGTGGTTTCAACCTGGCCTTTTGTGCCCTGGCTGCTCAGACACTACCCCATCAGTGCAGGCCCGAGGGGGAGAACTGAAAATCTCACTGGTTTACTCGCAATCTCCAAACGTTTCAGGTGAAATAATAAGGGTTACGCTTTCTATTGAATTTGCCCCACAATTTGAAAGGTGTGTGTGTGTGTGTATCACTTGTGAGCACATTCACATGTCTCAGACATGTCTGCAACCCTGCCTTTCCCCATTATTACCTAGCACAGCGGTGCGCAAACTGGAGGGTTCGGGAGGTTACAGAAGTCCCGCGCTCTTCTCCAAGGCATTTAAATTAAATGCCGGGGGCCCATGCGAGGCCTCTGCAACCTCTACTTGCCGAGGTTCAGCCGGTTGCAGGACGCATGACAATGGCAACGTGGCGGGTGTCATGTGACGTGATGTCAAATGCCGCCAGTCACGTGACACGACACAGACAACGTGAGGTAAGGAGGGGGGCGCATCAAAGGACAAGAGCAGGCACGGGGGCACACCAAAAAAATACGTTTGCGCACCCCTGACCTAGCATGCAGTGCTTCCACTGCAAGGTATTCTGGGAAATGACATGCAAATGGACACACAATGTGTCACCTATTGCCCTAAATCCATTTTTACATGGAGAGTGTGTGTGTGTGTGTGTGTGTATCTCGGGGTACAGAAGTGCCCCAATACATTTCTAAAGTGTTTAGCAGTAATTGAAAGGTTGAAAATCCCCACATTATCAGCTCATTTATTGCTTTAAGAAAAAAAGCAGCGCGGTGCTCACGTTATTTGTACATATGCCAACTCGAGGGTGTTTAGTAATCAGTTTGTGAAGAATATTAGTTTTTCAGTATGCATCCAAATTCAGGTTTGGTATCCCATTAGAGCAGGGGTGGCCAACTCCAGTCCTCAAGGGCCACCAACAGGTCAGGTTTTCAGAATATCCCTGCTTCAGCATAGGTGTTGCAGTCATAATGACTGAGCCACATGTGCTAAAGCAGGGATATCCTGAAAACCTGACCTGTTGGTGGCCCTTGAGGACTGGAGTTGGCCGCCCCTGCATTAGAGCAATACATTCAGTGTCAGATCAGCGGGCAGAGCGTGTTGCCGGCCCAAATCCCAACAAGGTTCAGGGCCTAAAAAACAGTCATGTTTTTCCAAAAGACACGCATGCTTTGGATAGTTTTTACATACTTTATCTAATCTCTTTCAGCGATCAGACTGGCAGTCCTTGAATCTACCAACAAACCGTCTCACTAATGTAAGGAATACCGAGGACAGTGCAGATGGAATTATTGCTGCCATCTGATGAGTTGGATCTCCGCATACTAAAACATGATCACCAATAAGTAATATATCTATTTATAATTGAAAAAGGTTCTTGATGGAACCGAAAGGTTTTTTTTTTTTTTTTTTAACCTTTTAAGACCTGTGATTGTTCACTGTATGTTTATATAGTGCATCTAGGCATGACATTTCTGCCAGTGGAGTGTCGCTGCTTTTTACTCATTATATAATCATATTTATATATCATTTAAATGTCACCAATTGCTGAACAGATGGGAGGTATTCATTTTCTATCCAGACACCAATACTCTGTTATTAGGACATCCAAACATCATAGAAAGTAGTATTCACATCTGTATTAATCATGTGACGTAAGGGACTGTAGGCCATATTTACTGAGTTAATTGGGTCTTATGTACAGTAAGGTGCCTTATACAGACAGGGCTCTTCAACTAGTTTTCAAAGGGGTCCAATGAGAAGAGATTTAGGAGCCCAAAAGTTCACAAGCTTATTGTAATTTAATGATATTTAAACATGTTACAAACATTTATAAACATCTGTACCATATACATTTGCATTATCTTGAATTACAAGTGAGTTTCAGAAAAACTGCACTTAGATGCTTGAGCAACTGGTATGAAATTACCAGGGACAGAAAGATGAAGAGCCACATCAAGGTCATTTGTAGGGCGGATTTGGTCCGCGAGCCACAGGTTGAAGAGCCCTGCTTTACGGATAAGCACCGTTGAGCAAACATGGTGCCCAATGTGTAAGATAGATACACGGCAACATATCGTATGATGTGATATCTGACAGTAAGGGACAATGCGTCCTGAGATTCCGGATAGTTACACTGTAGAATAAGCTCCTCGAACGCCTGTCTCTGCTCACGGTCTCTCCGCCTCAGCTCTCTGGAGATGTGAAGTTTCCAGCCGGGGAATCCGACTGACCGATAGCTTGTTGCCATCCCTCCGTTAGCGGTGTATCCCCTTAGTCTGCCCCCCCCCCAACCTACAGTCCGTCTTCTGAGCCCCCCCACCTGTGATTCTCTCTAAATCTACCTCAAGTTCTGTATCTCAGCCCCCTCTCCCCCGTTTCTCTCTCAGCCCCCCCAATGTTTCTGCCCTCCCTCCCCATGTGTTTATCAGCCCCCCCTTCCCGTGTGTCTCTCAGTCCCCCTTCTCACAAACCCTCTCTCCAGTAAGTGACTCAGCTCCCCCAGTCTCTCTATCCCGAATTGCAGTTCTCCCCCACACACACTGAACCTGTCTATCCCTGTAAAGCCCTCTCTCCACTTCAGTCTCTTCTACTTTCACTTTCCTCCCTTCACAAACACCTCAGAACTAGATACCAGTCCTGCCCTTTCTCCTTTTTGTCACCCCCTGCTGTCTCTCTCCTCTCTGTCACCCCCCTGCTGCCTCTCTCCTCTCTGTCACCCCCCTGCTATCTCTCTCCTCTCTGTCACCCCCCCTACTCTCTCTCCTCTGTCACCCCCCCTACTCTCTCTCTCCTCTGTCACCCCCCCTACTCTCTCTCCTCTGTCACCCCCCCTACTCTCTCCTGTGTCACCCCCACTCTCTTCTGTCACCCCCCTACTCTCTCCTCTGTCACCCCCTACTCTCTCCTCTGTCACCCCCCTACTCTCTCCTCTGTCACCCCCCTAGTCTCTCTCCTCTGTCACCCCCCTACTCTCTCTCCTCTGTCACCCCCCTACTCTCTCTCCTCTGTCACCCCCCCTACTCTCTCTCTTTCTCCTCTCTGTCACCTCCTGCTCTCTCTCTCTCCTCTCTGTCACCTCCTGCTCTCTCCTCTCTGTCACACCCTGCACTCTCGCTCTCCTACCCCCTGCTCGCTCTCCTACCCCCTGCTCGCTCTCCTCTCTGTCACCCCCTCCCCGCTCTCTCCTCTCTGTCACCCCCTCCCCGCTCTCTCCTCTCTGTCACCCCCTCCCCGCTCTCTCTCCGGCTCTCACTTCCCGCCGGACTTTCCTTCCCGGTTCCTCTCTCAGCCCGTCCTAGTAACAGCCATATCCTTGCGGCCTGGGGTCCTCACACCGCGCGTCGCATTGAGATGACGTATCACAGCGGAGTTGCCCACACGCTGCCTGTGGCCAAAACACAGATCTGCATTTCCACCCCACGGGTCTATAGCACGCACAATGCCAATAGCAATGCGGCACCACCGCCTGTCCTCTCTGATCCACTGCAACACTAACTAAACTAGGGTCACGTGTCAGCGACGTCACCGGCCACCGTCCAGCCGCCATACTGTGAGTGGCAAACACGTCGTGTGACAGGTGCTGCCGCCAAATTGCGAGTGGCAGCCACTGTTGTAGCAGCAACACCCTCCGCCCCAGCAGACATTTCCTCCCTCACGGATTTGGCGTCAGTCTCACTGATTTTTAATCTCAGATAAAAATCTGTACTTTTCCATTAAAATCCCTGTTTTGTTTTTCTGTCCCCAAACCTGTAAACTCTTACTGATTTCAGCCCTTGGAGGCTGACATCTCTACTACTCACCATAGAAAAATGCGGGCTAAGGCCGCGCTTATAGTCCCGGCGACGCAACGGTGACGTCAGGCTGCGGTCGCTGGAAAAATCAAATTGAGATGACTTCCAGCGATCGCGACCAAGCCGTCGCTACGTCGCTTCGCGGTTACTATAAGCGCACGCGACAGCGGCAATATGTCGCCGGAGCTATAAGCGCAGCCTAAGGCTGAGTCCCCGCTAGCGCTGAGCGGGCGGTGCTTGCGGCGGTTACTTACATATATAGATATATGTAAGTCCCCGCTCATGCGGTGCGCGGCGCTCGTGCGCAGGCGCACGCTCACCCGCGATCGGCGCTTAGGTAAAGAAAAAAACAATACTTAACCACGCGCTCAACTACCGGCAATACCCCCCTCCCCTGCGCGCGCATACAAGCAGGACACCCGGCGATCATGCTTGAAGCGTTCTCTAAGCATGAGCGCGCTCAGCGCCAGCGGGGACTTAGCCTAAGGCTAGAGGTGCAGTACCCCCTCCCCCCAAGTGGTTGTATGCCTGAATAGTTCCTTACTTCCATTTTGCCGCTGCATTGATCAATCCCACCATTTTTTAAACTCTATAGTTCATGCAGCGTGTTGGTAACAACCGTTGCCAGGGAAAGAGTAAGCAGGTGAAAACACAACTGAATACTAAAGGTTTTGGAAGCAAAAAAAAACGACAAGCAGGAAACATCAGGAGAATATAAACAGTGAGTTATTACTTCATTTTGTTCAATGTAAAAGTGAACAAGTGTTTCAATGACTGAGCCATCTGTGCTGAAGCAGGGATATCCTGAAAACCTGACCTGTTAGTGGCTCTTGAGGACTGGAGTTGGCCACCCTGGTCTACTGTATTGAAATCTCCCGGGTGCAAAACCGGAGCAAAAAATATGTGCGGAAATTGATTTGTTTCCCTCCCCCTCCGTTTTCTTTCCTGTTTTGCAATTCTGTGCAATATGCAAATGAGAAGTTGGGGCGTTTGCTGGACAGGAGAGAGACCGATTTACGAGGAGATATAATGATTCCGGGGAATATGATTTTGCATTGGCAATATCAGAGTTTGATAAATCTGGAATAGTATTTTGTCTTGCAAATGTTGATAAAGAACCCTATATCTAGCTGCACAAATGTATACATATATATTTTTATATAAAAGTGAGATGAAAATAAATGTACAGTCACGTGTATGTTTGTTTATTTCTGATGATAAATTGTTACATTTGATACATTAAGATTTTTCCTTTTTGGGTTAATTTTGATAAATATTTGATCTAACTTACATATATAAATACAGTATATAAAAATGCCACTTGTGAGCACAGTCACACGTCTCAGACAGGTCTGCGCCCCCTGCCTTTCCCCATTATCACATAGCATACAGTGCTTTCACTGCAGCCAGGGATTCTGGGTAATGACATGCACAGTGTCACCTTTTGCTTCTTGTCCATTTTAACACAGACTCCTATGATCTTCTGCCTGCCGTATAACACAGCTTTTCAGCACAGCCTGGGTTAAAGAAGTGCAGAGCCAGTAACCCTACTCACAGACAGCTTTTTCGACCTTTTGGGTCTCATCAGAGTAGGGCTGGAAATACTGGCCCTGCAACTTGAAGCTGGGATAGGTTTCAACCCCCATTACATATTTTTACCTTATTTGACTCCCTGGTTCCTGAGATATTTCATTCTTACCCGGGAGAAACAATATGGCCGCTGGGGTCAGCCTCACTGCCGGTCAAAAGAAAGCCGTGACATTATCGTGAGATAACATTGGTTGACCCCTCAGCCATCTTTGTTCCACTTTGCAAGTACTGGCAAATGTAAACAATGAAATAGATCACATGATCGCAACGTCACTGTGGTGCTGTTAATGGTGGAAGACGGTAGTCCTCTTCCGTTCAGATCCGAACATGGTCTCCCCTTAGGGTTGCCAGGGGGCTTCTCCAAGAATACTGAACACAACGGTGAAAGGTGAGACGCGCTCAAAACACCCCACACCCTCCTTGCTGTTTCCTCCTCTCCTTGAACCCACCCCCAGGCTCCTGACACCTGCAGCCCATGTCCAAGTGGCCCATTATAAGTGGCAGGACTACTGAACAACTGAAGTTTAAAAGGAAGGACCCCTTACCCTAACAAAATCATCTTCTCTCCTCAGGTAATATCCCATATCTGAATCCTGTCTGCTTCAACTCTTTGCTGTGTGTATGTCAGTATATGCAACTGAAACAATCTTAGGTAATATCCCATATCTGAATCCGGCCCATTATAAGTGGCAGGATTACTGAACAACTGAAGTTTAAAAGGAAGTTCAAAAGAAGTCAGGAAGTGGACACCCCCATCTGGCCCTGATTCCTGCATTTGAACTACGCTGGAAAGGAGGATATCATCTATACCAGACTGCATCATTACTGCTGTGATGCTGCCTTTACCATTTATATTTGCTGTGACATCACTTCTCAAATTATGCACTTCTTTTTACCAGCCTCAGTATGTCTCTAACTCTATTCATATATCTCCATCTCTCCTTCCTTCATCACTTCTCTGTTCACATGAACTCCTTTCTTACCTGCGTCCTCTGACACCACACAGCTATATCCCCTGCACTAAAAAATACCCCAACAAATCATCCTCACACATCCTCTTTCTATCCATGCTTCTCTTCCTTGCTTCTGGTGATATCTCTCCCAATCCTGGTCCCTGCCTTATTTCTACTTGCTCTCGTCCTCGCCTGCCAATTGCAACCTCTACTCCTTCTGGTGTAAACCCCTCCAACCTCAAACCCATCCCCTGCCACCCTCCCTCCTCTCTCCCTTTCTCATGTGCCCTTTGGAATGCTCGCTCCCTTTCTAACAAGTTCCTCTCTGTACATGACTTTTTTCTCTCTCACTCTCGGCTCCTATTTGCTATAACTGAGACCTGGCTCACTCAGTCTGACTCTGCTCTGGAAGCTGCCCTCTCCTATTGTGGCCTTTCCTTCTCCCACACCCTGCGCACTGATGGCAGGGGTGGAGGCGTGGGGCTCCTGCTCTCCTCTCTCTGCCGTTACCGAACCCTTCCTATTCCTCCATCTCTTGCTTTTCCCTCCTTTGAGGCTCACACTTTCCAGATCTTCTCTCCTCTCCCTGTCCATGTGGTGGTCATCTATCGCCCACCTACCTCTACTCATCCCCCTTCTGCCTTTCTCTCTCACTTTGAATCCTGGCTCTCTTTCTTTCTCTCCTCAGACTCCCCTGTTCTTCTCCTTGGGGACTTCAATTGCCACATTCATGACCCCTCTCTCCCTTGGGCTTCCCGCTTTATTTCTCTAACCTCTTCTTTTGGCCTTCAACAGTGGACTGCAGCCAGCACACACAAGGATGGCCACTACTTAGACCTGGTTTTCACTAAAAACTTCTCTCTCTCCGATTTCTCCATTTCCCCTTTTCCTCTCATTGACCATCACCTCATCTCATTCCTCTATCTCGCTTCTCCCCTTCTCCACCTCCATCTACCCCCCGGTTTTGCAGAAACCTGCGCTCTATTCACTTACCTGACTTTGAGTCCACTTTACGCACCTCCCTCTCCTCTCTCAGCTCTGCTATAGACCCTGACAACCTGGTCAGGAACTACAACTCTGCCTTGTCCTCCTCTCTTGATCTACATGCCCCGCTTTCTCTCTGCCGCCCTCACCCTTCAGACCCTAGACCCTGGCTAAATTGCCACACGCGCATGCTGTGTTCCTCCACTCGTTTCTCTGAACGCCTCTGGAGGAAATCTCATACTCTCGCAGACTTCCTTCACTACAAATTTATGCTATCCTGTTTCAACTCTGCCCTCTCGCAAGCTAAACAAGCCTACTTTTCTTCACTAATCAACATGCACAAGTCTAACCCACGCCGACTGTTCTCTGTCTTTGATACTCTACTCAAACCACCCTCAGCTGCCTCTCCTTCCTCCATCTCCGCTCAGGACTTTGCTGACTATTTTAAGGAAAAGGTGGAATCCATACGTCAGAACATCCCCTCTGTTTCTTCCTCCCATCCTACACCTCTTCCTAACTCTCCTCCTGCCTTCCTTGACTCTTTTTCCACTGTCTCAGAGGAGGATGTGTTGCTGTTGATCGCCTCTTCTCCCTCTACCACTTGCCCTCTTGACCCCATTCCCTCCCATCTCCTAAAACCTCTTGCTCCTACTATAATCCCTATGCGCACACACATTTGTAACTCCTCCCTCTGCTCTGGAACCTTTCCATCCTCCTTCAAACATGCAACAGTCATACCATTACTCAAAAACAGCAAGCTTGACCCTACCTGTCTTTCTAACTATCGACCTGTCTCCCTCCTGCCTTTTGCCTCTAAATTCCTTGAATGTCTTGTATTCTCTCGCTTTCTCCATTTTCTCAACACCTATTCTCTCCTAGACCCTCTACAATCTGGCTTCCGCACTGCTCACTCCACGGAAACAGCCCTCACTAAAATAACTGACGACCTCCATGCTGCCAAAGACAGAGGTCATTACACTCTGCTCATATTACTCGACCTCTCTGCCGCATTTGACACCGTGGACCACCCTCTTCTCCTCCACATTCTCCATACTCTAGGTATTCAGAACAAAGCTCTATCCTGGATCTCATCCTACCTCCCCCATCGTACTTTCAGTGTCTCTTCTGCTAACACCTCCTCCTCCTCTATTGATCTCTCTGTGGGGGTACCCTAGGGCTCAGTCCTGGGACCTCTTCTCTTTTCTCTGTACACACTCTCTCTAGGTGACCTAATAATATCTTTTGGGTTTAATTATCACCTCTATGCTGACGACACACAAATATACTTTTCAACACCTGACCTTACACCTGCTGTACAAACCAAAGTTTCTGAATGTCTCTCTGCTATATCATCCTGGATGGCCCTCCGCCGCCTTAAACTCAACATGGCTAAAACAGAGCTCCCCATACTTCCTCCCATACTTCCTCCCAAACGCAACATGGCTAAAACAGAGCTCCTCATACTGCTTCATACTTCCTCCTTCCACATTACTGTTGGAACTACGATCATTCACCCAGTAGTCCAAGCACGCTGCCTAGGGGTCACACTCGACTCCTCTCTCACATTCGCCCCTCACATTCAAAACATTTCTAAAACCTGTCACTTTTTCCTCCGCAATATAACAAAGATACGCCCTTTCCTCTACTGCTCGACTGCTAAAACTCTGACACAGACCCTCATTCTCTCCCGTCTTGATTACTATAACCTCCTGCTGTCTGGCCTTCCTGCCTCTCACCTGTCTCCCCTACAATCTATCCTAAACGGTGCTGCCAGAATCACTCTATTCTTTCCTAGATCTGTCTCAGCACCTCCCCTGTTGAATCCCTCTCCTGGCTTCCGATCAAATCCCGCATCTCACACTCCATTCTTCTCCTCACTTTTAAAGCTTTACACTCGTCTGCCCCTCCTCAAATCTCAGCCCTAATTTCTCGTTATGCATCACCAGACTCTTGCGTTCTTCTCAAGGATGTCTTCTTTCTACCCCCTTTGTATCTAAAGCCCTCTCCCGCCTTAAACCTTTTTCACTGACTGCCCCACACCTCTGGAATGCCCTTCCTCTCAGTACCCGACTAGCACCCTCTCTAGCCACCTTTAAGACCCACCTTAAGACACATTTGCTTAAAGAAGCATATGAATAGCACTGTGGACTTTCTATACACATGATACATAAAGCTTGGCCCCCTGCAGACGCACTTACCAGAACTCCCTCCTACTGTCTCTGTACGTTGTCCCTACCTACCAATTAGACTGTAAGCTTCTCGGGGCAGGGACTCCTCTTCCTTAATGTTACTTTGATGTCTGAAGCACTTATTCCCATGATCTGTTACTTATTCCCATGATCTGTTACTTATTTGATTACCACATGTATTACTACTGTGAAGCGCTATGTACATTAATGGCGCTATATTAATAAAGACATACAATACACCTCCTCCTGATTGGCTGCTGCTTGGTAATGCAGCCAATCTGGATGGAGGCAGCTGCCCATCCCCCTAGCAACAGCCCTGCCCCATAATATTGAGCACATTCCTCCTTTTGCTCAGGGAGGGGATCGTTTCAAATCTTTGTGCCGAAGGGAGACATTTTGGATCCACCAGCTGGGGACTTTAACCCCGGGTGGTCTAAATGAATCCACTTTGGTATGATTCTCTGGCTCTGCTTTACTCCAATAACCTTCCCTGTGGGCTACTACCCATTGCCAATACCACTCTGGCAATTGACATCACATTGATGTCCCCCTCTTCTTCCCCTTCCCCCTCCCCCATTTTCCCTATTCCCCCCTCCCTTATCCCACAGTTCCTTCCCCCCCTCCTCCCGTCACTCCACCCCAACCTCATCCCTTTCCTCCCCCTCCTATCCCAATTTATACCACTCTTAATACTCTTATTTTTATTATTATAATTATATATTTTTTTACAATCTCTGTGGTTCTTTAGATTAGGTTTACAATCATGGATCTATTTTTCATATAAATATTTATTTATTACATGTACATATATAGCTCTTTCATGATTAATTTAGTATATAATATTGATATTATTTTTATATTAATAATGAAATAAATTAATTATGATTACTAGTAATTCCATGCACAATTTTGTTGTTTACTAATTGCTTCACCCATCTCTATATATTCCCTATTACATAGAATAATGTATAATTTATTTGTTTATAGCACTTTCATCATATTTCCTATACTTACTAATTGTGTTTTTTACATCTCTGTACCTTATGATAATCCTCAATTGTTTTATGCATAGTTTTTTTTCTTTATTTATTTATTTGGAATTGATACATGTTCGCATTGTAATTGGTTTTATACTATGTATGTGTGAGGATAGGGGACGCACGCCTACCCCGCGCTTCCTCTCACGCAGCTCTACGCACGCGTGGGGCACCTTCAGCCCGTACTCCTCTCCTGACACGCACAGCGGGCATGCGCGCAGCAGTGATGTCACCTGACGCCGCGGACTTGGGCTCCGCCTCCAGATCGCGCCGCACGCTCCCAGTGCGCAGCTCGCGCACCTGACATGTGCACCACGCCCCCAAGCTCCGTGGCAACAACATCATCAGCTGATACAAACAGCTGCACCTGCTCATAGGCTGGAACCAATCACAGGCTTCTGTGGAGGCCGTGCCTCTGCTCCACCCCCCATGGGGATTGGCTAATCAAGCCTATATATGCTCAGCTGTGCCATAGGCACTTTGGCTGAGCATAGTTTGTGTTACTCTGTGTTTGCCTCTGCTGATCCTGTCTTGTCCCTGCCCTGTTGCCTTGCTTCCTAGATTAACCCCTCGTGTACCGACCTGGCTTGCCTTTGACCACCCGCTTATCTGGAATCCTGAACTCGGCTTTGAACTTCAACTACCCTGCTCTCTCCAACTCTGACCTTGGCATAGTACCTTCCACGCTCCGGACCTCTCCTGCACTGAACCTGGCAAGTATACAACTACCCTCGCCTCTCCACTCCAGACCCTGCTACCAAGACTATCCTACACTCCGGAAGTGGCCCTGTGTCTGTGGCTGGTGTTTACCTATTCCCATCTCAGTACCGGGGTCTCGTCCTGTTTGTGGTGAGCACAGCGTAACAGTATGTTAGGGAGGTTCTTGCTGGTTTCCCCTCAGTGTCTAGTCTCCGATGCCTCTCATTGTTTGATGGGGCTAGGGGAGTGGCCTATGAGGGGTCACCACCAATCACCCCAGACGCTTAGATATAAATACAGTCCTCCATGTTCGTTGTAATCCCTTTGACATAGTCGCATAGTGTGACGAAACGCGTCAGGGTATGCCAATCACGACACTACGTCATCACGCAAGTGCACGTTTTACGGCCGGAGCGTGCAGGGAGCTGAATTGAGGCTGTTTTACTCGCAAGCTTTACTGCAAGCTGACACGCGAAATACCATCTGCGGAACCACACAGAGCATGAACTTTTACTGGTGATGCAGCAGGAACCCTCCTTGGACTGTTGATGCTATCGGGGACGCTGCTTACCTCGTTGGTGGTGATATAATCACAAATTGCCTGTTTAAATACTACCTTTGTGAGTGTTTTTAATCCCTCTCCCTACCCCTATTAAATGTACAATTTTACACTATGTGTGCCCTCTGTTCTTTTTTTGTTTTTTAGGTTATATATTTTATTTACAGACATTTCATGGACAGTTAGAGATAATGAATGATAATGGGCAGTGATGGATTTCGCGCCCGGGTCTGGGGCGGCAAAATTTGGGGGCAGCAAAAAAGTCTGGCCCCCATATACAGCTTCCGCGCTCTTGGGCCTATCAGGCCTGTTGGGAATCACTTACATGTGGTGGCCGCCTCCTTGCTTCCGCCCTCCTTCTCCTTCCGAAATCGCAGTGTCAAATGACGCTGCGGACGTCACCAACGGGAATTTTGAACTCTATGGTTTTACATATCAGGACATAATAACAATCATCTGTTCCTTAGCAGGTCTTAAAATTAGTTAAATACAACCTCAGATGAACAACAACACATGACATATTACACTGTCATGATTTATTTAACAAAAATAAAGCCAAAATGGAGAAGCCATATGTGAAAAACCAAGTACACCTTATGATTCAATAGCTTGTAGAACCATCTTTAGTAGCAATAACTTGAAGTAATCGTTTTCTGTATGACTTTATCAGTCTCTCACATCGTTGTGGAGGAATTTTGGCCCACTCTCCTTTACAACGTTGCTTCAGTTCATTGAGTTTTGTGGGCATTTGTTTATGCACAGCTCTCTGAAGTTCCTGCCACAGCATTTCAATCGGGTTGAGGTCTGGACTTTGACTGGGTCATTGCAACACCTTGATTCTTTTCCTTTTCAGCCATTCTGTTGTAGATTTGCTGGTGTGCTTGGGATCATTGTCCTGTTGCATGACCCAATTTCGGCCAAGCTTTAGCTGTCAGACAGATGGCCTCACATTTGACTCTAGAATACTTTGGTATACAGAGGAGTTCATGGTCGACTCAATGACTGCAAGGTTCCCAGGTCCTGTGGCTGCAAAACAAGCCCAAATCATCACCACTCCACCACCGTGCTTGACAGTTGGTATAAGGTGTTTGTGCTGATATGCTGTGTTTGGTTTTCGCCAAACGTGGCGCTGTGCATTATGGCCAAAAATCCCCACTTTGGTCTCGTCTGTCCAAAGGACTTTGTTCCAGAAGTCTTGTGGTTTGTTTAGATACAACTTTGCAAACCTAAGCCATGCTGCCATGTTCTTTTTAGAGAGAAGAGGTTCTCTCCTGGCAACCCTTCCAAACAAACCATACTTGTTCAGTCTTTTTCTAATTGTACGGTCATGAACTTTAACATTTAACATGCTAACTGAGGCCTGTAGAGTCTGAGATGTAACTCTTGTTTTTTTTGCAATTTCTCTGAGCATTGCACGGTCTGAGCTTGGGGTGAATTTGCTGGGATGTCCACTCCTGGGAAGATTGGCAACTGTCTTGAATCTTTTCCACTTTTGAATAATCTTTCTCACTGTAGAATGATGGACTTTAAATTGTTTGGAAATGGCTTTATAACCCTTCCCAGATTGATGGACAGCAACAATTGCTTCTCTAAGATCATTGCCGATGTCTTTCCTCCTTGGCATTGTGTTAACACACACCTGAATGCTCCAGATCAGCAAACTGATAAAACTTCGGCTTTTATACTGGTGGTCACACTTGCTGATGATCAATTAATCAAGGGCATTTGATTAGCAGGACCTGTCTGCCACTTAGCATCTTAATTCCTATGGAAGCAGTAAGGGTGTACTTAGTTTTTCACACAGGGTTTCTCCATTTTGGCTTTATTTGTGTAAAATAAATCATGACACTGTGTAATATGTCATGTGTTGTTGTTCAACTGAGGTTGTATTTACCTAATTTTAAGACCTGCTAAGGAACAGATGATTGTTATTATGTCCCGATATGTAAAACCATAGAATTCAAAGAGGGTGTACTTTCTTTTTCACACCACTGTAAATCACATACTATGTTTTGTTACGCAGTCTTATTCTGTATATCAATCCATACTATGCTTATGAAGAAATAATATTAATAAATGATAATATTGTTCTCCATGTAGACTACGGTTAATTAGAATAATGGTAATTATTGGCAGGTATGGGGACCTCTTCGTTTTGACCAACTTGTGGCCAGGGCAGAATTTCAAATTCAGCCCCCTCACTGAAAAGAAACATGCTGAAATATAGCAATACAAAGCATAACTACACATGAAAACAGCCTAAACACATTCTCTCTCCACCCTTACAGGGTTAAGTCAAGCAAAATCAGCCTGACTGAATTTATAATAATAATACTACTTTTTACACCGTTACGCCCCCGCAGGCAAGTTGCAATCATGTGGTCGCTCAGGAGCAAAAAACATGGGCAAAAAGCCATGATGTTTGGTGTAAGTCATGATGCCCTCCAGGATCTGAGACCTCGTGACATACCATGTGCAGCAAAAGGGCACTCAAATGGTTAATTGGAGTCTAATATGCCCACATAAGAAAGTATAATGCTGAAAGTTCAGCCATGCTATAACATGCTAAAGACAAATGCATTAAAAACACTTGGATTTTGCGTTCCAAGTTTTGCATCTGTTGACAGCGCGTTTTGCATCTGTTGACAGCGCGTTTTGCATCTGTTGACAGCATCCTTTGCCAGTAGACCTTGTTTATATCAGTGATTTGTACCTGGGTAATGCAGTTATGTATATTGTGTTTTCCTGTCTCACTGTGAACATAGAAGGATGGAACGGGGGGAGGGGGTTACAATATTGATACATAGACGATATAAATAGGATAGAATAAAAAAAGCTGTAAAGTGTGGTTTTGAAGGAAATTAAAACAAGCGCTGCCAATGTTCCCAGCACTTTGAACAGCAAACTGTAACAATAGACAATGTTACCTTAGTAATACCAAGATTCATTGTAGCTGCTGAGTTACACTGACTGAAGGATAGATTGAAACTGTAAGGCGGCCATTACGTGAACCCCAGGAGCAGGATATTTGCTGATCGGTCACAGGAAAACTAATCGATCGGCACTTTAGCCAATTAACTTTCAATAAAAGTTATGAAAGGCTGCATATAGCAAAACAAAAAATATATCTACATTTTTTTTAAAGTGCTGCTTCGATTGTCTTTTTAATATACAGCCGGAGCCAGGGTTACTGCTTCCTGTGACACGTTACAGCTGTACGTAGTGATATTCTGCATTATCCCTGCCACGGACACCTATGGAAACGCAGTGATATTCTGCACTATTAGCAGTTCGTATAAAGCTGGCTGCATCTGTACGGTGGAATATGTTCTAAAGTCTCCCGGCTGCCAAACTAAAGCACCAGATTCATCAAGGAAATAAATGCCACTGATTTCGATTGGAACTTTTATTTGATACATTTGGAGCAAAGTTTGTTGCAGCCAGAAAACGGTGATACATTTCCTCCATGAAAATCTCCCGGCTGCAAACACAGAGCACAACCAGTGCAAAAGAATCGCACCAGACGGATCAAAGGGAGCGGGTCCTGTGGGAGACAATGGGACTTTGTTTTTGTTTGATAAATCGGGAGTGACATTTTTGTTCGAGTTTTGCAGCCGGGAGACTTTTGATACATAAACTCTGTTCAATTTGCCGCAAAGCAGTCTTCCCGGTGTTTAGAAGTGTTTGCGCTTCATTGCAATACATGGGACTGAAACCTCCTCCAGCATGGAAGCCAGTCTCGCTGCATGCTGATTCGGGGACTAACATGAGAAAGCTTCCAAAGACCAATTCTGCCAGACTAGGCCATTTTCCTTTTTTTTCTTGGCAATTAAATGTTACATTCCAATTGGGTTCCATGTTAAAATGTCCTCATTTGCATGTCATTACCCAGAATCCCCGGCTGCAGCAGAAGCACTCTATGCTAAGAGATAGTGGGGAAAGGTGGGGTTACAGCCCTGCCTGAGACATGTTATTGTGCTCACACGTGGTATTTGTATTTGCTGTACACTGTATGGTGGAGGTTTTTGGCACTTTTTTTACTCACCCTAACTTACTTTGTGTCATATTCTAATTTGAAAACTAGCACCAGCTGAAGCTGTCCTCCAAATGTGGGTCTGTAATGAATCGGGGAGCGCGTCCCCCGCGGCGCACTCCCTCCTTACTTGCTGCCTCGCGCAACCCCGCTGTCTATACACTCACGGAGGAACTTGGTAGACGTCGCGGAGTCTGGCTCTGCCCCCTGGTTACGGCGCGCATCGGCGTCGCGCACACGTGACGCGTGTGCACCGCTCCCCAGCCGCGCGTCAACACTCACCATGCTCACCTGTCTCCTGTATCGCTCCACCTATCCCTGCCACCGCTGAGGCCGCACCTCTACTCCTCCCCTCTCTCCCATTGGTCCTGTCCTCCTATATATGCTCAGCTGTGCCACTTGCCCTTTGGCTGAGCATAGTTCCTGGTACCGTTGTTCTCCCACTCCCTGGTTCCTAGCCTTGCCTCTTGTGCCATTGCCTTGCTTTCCAGATTGATCTCCTGTGTACCGACCCGGCTATACCCTTGGACTCCGCACTTCTGGCTCCCTGACCTGGCTTACCTCTGACCTTCCGCATCTCTCCAATTCTGACCATGGCTTACGGACCTCTACGATTCTACTGGCTTTAACCCCTGGCCACGGCTATCGGACTCTGACTATTCTACTGGCTCATACCTCTGAGCTCGGCAAGTATCAAGACTAATCTACCTCTCCAATCCTGACCCGGCTGCCTGACCATCCACTCTCCAGACGTGCCCCCGTGGCTGTGGGTGGCGTTTCTACCCATTCCCACCTCAGTACCGGGGTCCCGCCTCGTTTATGGTGAGCACAGCGTTACAGGGCCCCAGTGGGAAATCCAGATGTTTGCTATGGAAGCCATTATTGCAGCAACAGTCTGAGGGTCAGTTATATATGGGAATGGTTATTGGTCATGTTCTGTAAGTCCGTCTGGTATGGGAGACATTACTGAAACACATTGCCATGTGCTGTAAATATCAGTTATGGTGCAACGCTTTGTGGAAAGGGAAGACATTACAATGTTGATGATGGTTAACCTGGTCACACAGGAGCTACTAGATTACATGGTTGCATAGTAAATCAAGTTGGAAAAAATGCATATGTCCATCAAGTTCAACCTTTAATGCTTTTCTGGAGATATTTCTGAAGTGATGCTTCAGTGAGGATTAACAAACAGGTTCTCTATGCATGTCTAACTGGCAATTGTTATATTGATATAGAGATACTGTAGGTGACTGGTGTATAGTAGGTAAACAATTAATAGTAATTCCCTGTGGGTCTGTATCGAGTCAGTGACGTAATGTGAGCCAACTACCCAGCTGGATAGTGATTTTCTTTTTTAACATTCCTTAAACCAGAGATGGGGGGGAGTCCCCGGAGCTGGTCCTTGGCCCCCCGACCTCGGGAGACTTCCTGGTTAATTAGAAATGTGTTGTTTTTTGGGGGGCCCATTTCGAACACCATACAAGCTACCAATAAGGCTGTGGGGTAACCAATGGAAAGCCGCAACATTTCAACTCCTGATGATGTCGTAGATTTCTATTGGTCGCCAGAGTTTTTTGTCTGTGGAAAACGTGCAATGATCTCAGGATTCCGGAGCGATCCTGGCAGGTCAGGGGGCGGGGGGAGGGGAAATGGGGATCTGTTCTCAGTATAAGTAATACAAAAATAAACAAGCAGCACGGACCACACCTGATGTTCTGCTAGTGGCAAGAGCAAGAGAGAAAGCATTAACAAAGTGTACCATGGGCTGTGTCCGTTGTCACAGCTCTTCCGCTGTTTGTACCTAAGGGTGCTGAATGTCACGTGCTGCTTGGCCCTTGGCCGGCCGTGGGGGACGGGGTTTGAGAATAGATGGGCCAATTTCCGGGCGGTAGACTGTCAGAGGGGTCATGGCTGATAAGCTGTTCTTAGCTGGAGCTTTGTCACCGGGGACGGGCTTCTTGTCTGTGGAGGAGCAGGTCATGGAACGCGGGCGGATAGCAGGAGTGCAGCGGGTGACAGGCTCTGGAGGTTTCTGAGCCCAACCTTGGGTTGGAGGGGGTTGGAGCGCAGTGGTGACTGGTCCGTACAAGGGATTGTCAACCATTTCCGGGGTGTTAGAGGCTTCAGGAAAGCGCGCATCAGAGGAGGCCGCAATACGACTGCAAGAGAACGGAGGATGAGACAGGTATAAGAAAGTATGAGGGTTCAGGAGATCGACTAGGTCAAGGAAGTATAAGCGACACACAGACGATAAAGTGATCGTACAGAGACCGATTGAGAGATGGGGAAGAGATATAGAAAAAGAATATTCTGCCTGCAAAACTGGGGCAATGATCATGCAAAAAAACAAAACCCTAATCATGTCAATCAGATTATTTTTCTGTTATACATTTGCTATTTTTGAATCAGTTTTGCATGTAGAAGGTATTTGTTTTTGCAATGCATTGCTGGCTGTGAGAGGGGTCTAATTTGAGTATTCAGACAACCCAGTGAAGGACAAATATAATGGTACAGGACTGACCCTAAAACCTCCCCCCCTCGCCCCAAAGAAAAGCTTCACAATCTCAATCATTGAAGTGAACAAAATGGCAGGTTACAAGTACCTCAGGGTATGAATAAGATTCTGGGTGGGCACAGGGAAAGAAATGCTTTAAAACAAATGGTCTCACTAAAATGTTCAAATGCAATTCTTGGCTTCCTTAGAAAAATTGAATCTAGGCTCTAATTCTATAAACTGCGATAACCCCAAATCTGGGGCAACTGCTCAGAAATCCCCACGGCCGTCAACATGGGGGGAGAGCCACGTTAATTCGGGCCTAGCGGTTCCAGGGGCACGGCCGGCTCTAGCAGAAGTTAGGCCCGAATGGATCACTTTTTGTTCATCAAGGAAATGTTAAAAGCTAATATACCCCACCATCTAAAAATGCTTGTAGTTGATCAGCTTCATTTGATCTATTAGACATGCCACTGGCCTTGGTTCCCTTCCGTCCCTCGGGCGCTGCCAATTAAGGAGGAAGCACAAATAAGGAACATCCAGGTGTAGCTGACGTTATTGGACCCGGAAACTTAATGCATTAACTCCACCGCGTTATACCCACGCCACCGCGTTATACCCACGCCACAGTGTTATACCCACGCCACCGCGTTATACCCACGCCACAGTGTTATACCCACGCCACCGCGTTATACCCACGCCACAGTGTTATACCCACGCCACCGCGTTATACCCACGCCACAGTGTTATACCCACGCCACCGCGTTATACCCACGCCACGGTGTTATACCCACGCCACCGCGTTATACCCACGCCATCGCGTTATACCCACGCCACCGCGTTATACCCACGCCACAGTGTTATACCCACGCCACCGCGTTATACCCACGCCACAGTGTTATACCCACGCCACCGCGTTATACCCACGCCACAGTGTTATACCCACGCCACCGCGTTATACCCACGCCACGGTGTTATACCCACGCCACCGCGTTATACCCACGCCATCGCGTTATACCCACGCCACCGCGTTATACCCACGCCACCGCGTTATACCCACGCCATCGCGTTATACCCACGCCATCGCGTTATACCCACGCCATCGCGTTATACCCACGCCATCGCGTTATACCCACGCCACAGTGTTATACCCACACCACCGCGTTATACCCACGCCACCGCGTTATACCCACGCCATGGCGTTATACCCACGCCATTGCGTTATACCCACGCCATCGCGTTATACCCACGCCACAGTTTTATACCCACGCCACCGTGTTATACCCACGCCATCGCGTTATACCCACGCCACAGTGTTATACCCACGCCACCGCGTTATACCCACGCCACCGCGTTATACCCACGCCACAGTGTTATACCCACGCCACCGCGTTATACCCATGCCACAGTGTTATACCCACGCCATGGTGATATACCCACGCCACCGCGTTATACCCACGCCACCGCGTTATACCCACGCCACGGTGTTATACCCACACCACCGCGTTATACCCACGCCATGGCGTTATACCCACGCCACCGCGTTATACCCACGCCACCGCGTTATACCCACGCCACCGCGTTATACCCACGCCACGGTGATATACCCACGCCACGGTGATATACCCACGCCACCGCGTTATACCCACGGCACAGTGTTATACCCACGCCACGGTGATATACCCACGCCACGGTGATATACCCACGCCACCGCGTTATACCCACGCCATGGTGATATACCCACGCCATTGCGTTATACCCACGCCACAGTGTTATACCCACGCCACAGTGTTATACCCACGCCACAGTGTTATACCCACGCCACCGCGTTATACCCACGCCAGTGTTATACCCACGCCACAGTGTTATACCCACGCCACCGCGTTATACCCACGCCACAGTGTTATACCCACGCCACAGTGTTATACCCACGCCACCGCGTTATACCCACGCCACAGTGTTATACCCACGCCACCGCGTTATACCCACGCCACAGTGTTATACCCACGCCACCGCGTTATACCCACGCCACAGTGTTATACCCACGCCACCGCGTTATACCCACGCCACGGTGTTATACCCACGCCATGGCGTTATACCCACGCCACCGCGTTATACCCACGCCATCGCATTATACCCACGCCACCGCGTTATACCCACGCCACCGCGTTATACCCACGCCATCGCGTTATACCCACGCCATCGCGTTATACCCACGCCATCGCGTTATACCCACGCCATCGCGTTATACCCACGCCACAGTGTTATACCCACACCACCGCGTTATACCCACGCCACCGCGTTATACCCACGCCATGGCGTTATACCCACGCCATTGCGTTATACCCACGCCATCGCGTTATACCCACGCCACAGTTTTATACCCACGCCACTGTGTTATACCCACGCCATCGCGTTATACCCACGCCACAGTGTTATACCCACGCCACCGCGTTATACCCACGCCACCGCGTTATACCCACGCCACAGTGTTATACCCACGCCACCGCGTTATACCCATGCCACAGTGTTATACCCACGCCATGGTGATATACCCACGCCACCGCGTTATACCCACGCCACCGCGTTATACCCACGCCACGGTGTTATACCCACGCCACCGCGTTATACCCACGCCATGGCGTTATACCCACGCCACCGCGTTATACCCACGCCACCGCGTTATACCCACGCCAGTGTTATACCCACGCCACGGTGATATACCCACGCCACGGTGATATACCCACGCCACCGCGTTATACCCACGGCACAGTGTTATACCCACGCCACGGTGATATACCCACGCCACGGTGATATACCCACGCCACCGCGTTATACCCACGCCATGGTGATATACCCACGCCATTGCGTTATACCCACGCCACAGTGTTATACCCACGCCACAGTGTTATACCCACGCCACCGCGTTATACCCACGCCACAGTGTTATACCCACGCCACAGTGTTATACCCACGCCACCGCGTTATACCCACGCCACAGTGTTATACCCACGCCACAGTGTTATACCCACGCCACCGCGTTATACCCACGCCACCGCGTTATACCCACGCCACAGTGTTATACCCACGCCACCACGTTATACCCACGCCACAGTGTTATACCCACGCCATGGTGATATACCCACGCCACCGCGATATACCCACGCCACGGTGATATACCCACGCCACCGCGTTATACCCACGGCACAGTGTTATACCCATGCCACGGTGATATACCCACGCCACGGTGATATACCCACGCCACAGTGTTATACCCACGCCACCGCGTTATACCCACGCCACAGTGTTATACCCACGCCACGGTGATATACCCACGCCACCGCGTTATACCCACGCCACAGTGTTATACCCACGCCACGGTGATATACCCACGCCACCGCGTTATACCCACGCCATGGTGATATACCCACGCCACAGTGTTATACCCACGCCACCGCGTTATACCCACGCCACAGTGTTATACCCACGCCATTGCGTTATACCCACGCCACAGTGTTATACCCACGCCACAGTGTTATACCCACGCCACAGTGTTATACCCACGCCACCGCGTTATACCCACGCCACAGTGTTATACCCACGCCACCGCGTTATACCCACGCCACAGTGTTATACCCACGCCACAGTGTTATACCCACGCCACCGCGTTATACCCACGCCACAGTGTTATACCCACGCCACAGTGTTATACCCACGCCACGGTGTTATACCCACGCCATGGCGTTATACCCACGCCACCGCGTTATACCCACGCCACAGTGTTATACCCACGCCACGGTGATATACCCACGCCACCGCGTTATACCCACGCCACCGCGTTATACCCACGCCACAGTGTTATACCCACGCCATGGTGATATACCCACGCCATTGCGTTATACCCACGCCACCGCGTTATACCCACGCCACGTTACATTGAAAAGAATGGCAACGTGTGTATTATCTCCTTATCGCAATATTTACAGCGTTATTTCTTACATTATTCTGACTTAATTGGCTAAATCTATAAAATACATTAACACTTAACACTGAAGGAGCGGCTCAGTGATTAAAGACACTGAACAATGACACTGAGCCTGCTCCAAATCCCGATAGCAGCTCCTTGTGACCTTGGACAAGTTACTCTATCTCCCTGTGCCTCAGATTCTATGGTGCAGGGACTCATGCTGGCAACATTTCTATCTACAGCGCTGTGTATACTGTCAGTGCTATAAAGGGGGGTGGGGGGGGGAGCGATTATTATTAACAAACCAGGGGGCATAGGGCAGAAGAAACAGAGAAAAGGAAGATCAACAGGGAGAACAGGAACAAAATGAGAGTATTAGGAAAGCAGAATCCAAATGACATGAGACGCCTGAGACGCCAAGATACTCACTGGGGATCCTGTTGACGGACACTTGAAACAATTCGAGTGGTGTTGGAGTGAGGGAATTTCTGGGGGGACGCCGGAGAACGAATTGGAGGTGTAATCGGGGTCTCCCCACGTCCCTGCACAGGAGAGTTTGGCTTGGGGCGTTGCTCACTCCCTCGAAATCCTGGCGGTGTGTCAGGAGGGCTCTGTCTCACCTGACTGGGGAGGCCCGGGATAGATATGCTGTGATCTGTGCTGGAGGAGTGGAACAGGTGTCACGGAAGGAGAGAGGGGGAAGCGGGAAAAGAGTGAGAGGAACAGCGGGGCAGAGAGAGCAAGAGTGAAGAATAGAGAGACGGCGAGAGAGGACAACAGGGAAAACGAGACACATCTTCTTTGAAAGAGAAAATAGACCAGGGAAAGAGTGTGCGAGACAGACATCAAGGTGGAGAAGAGGACAAAAGGCCGCAATGTTATGTATGTATGCTCTGAGGATCCGGATTTGGGATGCCAGCATCATTGAGGGGCCTGAACACTGGGGGTAATCTTATCCTAAAATCCTCTGAGAGTATTGGATTGCCATCAAAACCTACCACGTTTCGAAACCGTATGTGAAAGAGAAAAGGCAGAGCAAGCGAGGAAACAGAAGGACAACGGATACGAGAGATACAGGGTGTGTGCAAGTAAACATTGAATGCCCCATATGGCTGTGAGCATGTGTCAGTGTCCTGGAGCCTGTGTGTTGTGTTACCTGCTGTGTGTTTCTGGAGGGCACACTGGAATCCCTCGCATCCGAGCCAGGAGCACAGGCTTGTCTGCTAATATCTGCGGGCCTTTCAGATTCCTTCATCAGAAAGAGGGTAGAGGGGTTGGCAGGGAAGTGTTCTTCACTAAAACAGTCTACCACCCAATACAACACAATCATCTTTCATGAACTAATGTAACAATAAGGGAGAGTGCTAACATATAGGGATGTAAATGCATATATTAAAAACTCTGATGTCTTCTGACTTGCAGGAAGCCAGAGCAGGACATAGAGAGTGGGATTAACCAGCTATCATCCACATCATCAAATCTAAAGCTGATGTCATCCAGAGAATCGTAGGCGTGTGGAGTCAGGGGGACTCAATCTATTAGAAAAAATATAAAAAATGCTTTATTCAAGACATATTGGAATATAAAATAAACAGAAAAAAAGTCCCACGCGTTTCCCACCAAACGTTACTTTCAAGTGCCGCTTGGTGCGAAACGTGTGGGAGGATTTTTTGTCTTTTTATGTTTGGAGACACGCCATTGGGATTCATGCAGCAGCTATACTGCTACAGCACCATTGCAATACTGTGATACTGCAGTGAAACTAGGACGGCTACATTTCAATATTGAATAAGAGAAGGATCTCTACAACCACCAACGATCTCGGGTTCCTCACAGGAGGTAGGTCAGTTACCTTCCTTATTGTCCCCGGACAGGTGATTTGATGAAATATGAGCCTGAATTTATACTTTTTCAATCCCACATGGAAGCAACTTTAAACTTTAAAATTTTTGGAACGCTGTGTTATGCTTTTTCCTAGAGCACATGACAGTCTCAGGTTACCCTGATGTCATCCAGTCTGCATTATGACTTTATCCAGTCAGCTGTCTGACATCATCTGGTTAGTATCCTGATGTTATCCAGTAGGTCAGACCATAGATCACAAACCTACCATCAGGGACCACCAGCTTCGCCTGGTTTTAGGAATGACCAATAACCTAGCAAATACACGTGCACGCACTTACGTTATCTGAACAGTATATTCATTGGAAGTTCAAGAAACCCATGTCTGGCTGTAAGGATATATTTGAGAAATGCTAGGCTGGAATAATTCACTGGTCATCCACTAAAGAATAAGTCACTGGTCATCCACTAAACTTCACTGGAATGTGCCAGAATATATGTCTTGTGGAATAGCATTGCTTAGTACATATGGGCTGTTCACGTGAATGGGCCCTAAAGGGACATATTTGTTAGGTGGTATTACTCCGTAAGACACCTTCCAGTGCCAGAAGACCCATTATAACTCATTCACATGAATGGGCTTCTGTAAGGGGCCTTATTTACCAGGCAGTGCCGGAAGATTCATGGACTTTGCTTAGTAATTATGCTACGTGTGTTGCGAGACCTTCACTAAAGTATGTACTCTGGATAATGATGACCTCTGTGTGATATAAATGATCTTACCAACGTGCAAAGTTCAGTAGTTACCTTGCAGATTGCTCCCACGGTTGGCCGAACGTGGTTTTCAGCTGTTTCTGCACCACGGTTTCATCTTTCTCAATCTTGACGAAATCTGTGTGAACAAACCCGGACTGTCGCTCATTGTAATCCACCAACCCGGACTGTCGCTCATTGTAATCCACAAACCCGGACTGTCGCTCATTGTAATACACAAACCCGGACTGTCACTCATTGTAATCCACAAACCCGGACTGTCGCTCATTGTAACCCACAAACCCGGACTGTCGCTCATTGTAATCCACCAACCCGGACTGTCACTCATTGTAATCCACCAACCCGGACTGTCACTCATTGTAATCCACCAACCCGGACTGTCGCTCATTGTAATCCACCAACCCGGACTGTCACTCATTGTAATCCACAAACCCGGACTGTCACTCATTGTAATCCACCAACCCGGACTGTCGCTCATTGTAACCCACAAACCCGGACTGTCACTCATTGTAATCCACAAACCCGGACTGTCACTCATTGTAATCCACAAACCCGGACTGTCGCTCATTGTAACCCACAAACCCGGACTGTCGCTCATTGTAATCCACCAACCCGGACTGTCGCTCATTGTAACCCACAAACCCGGACTGTCGCTCATTGTAACCCACAAACCCGGACTGTCGCTCATTGTAATCCACCAACCCGGACTGTCACTCATTGTAATACACAAACCCGGACTGTCACTCATTGTAATCCACAAACCCGGACTGTCACTCATTGTAATCCACCAACCCGGACTGTCGCTCATTGTAATCCACCAACCCGGAATGTCGCTCATTGTAATCCACCAACCCGGACTGTCACTCATTGTAATACACAAACCCGGACTGTCGCTCATTGTAATCCACCAACCCGGACTGTCACTCATTGTAATCCACCAACCCGGACTGTCACTCATTGTAATACACAAACCCGGACTGTCACTCATTGTAATCCACCAACCCGGACTGTCGCTCATTGTAATCCACAAACCCGGACTGTCGCTCATTGTAATCCACCAACCCGGACTGTCACTCATTGTAACCCACAAACCCGGACTGTCGCTCATTGTAACCCACAAACCCGGACTGTCACTCATTGTAATCCACCAACCCGGACTGTCACTCATTGTAATACACAAACCCGGACTGTCACTCATTGTAATCCACCAACCCGGACTGTCGCTCATTGTAATCCACCAACCCGGATTGTCGCTCATTGTAATCCACAAACCCAGACTGTCACTCATTGTAATCCACCAACCCGGACTGTCACTCATTGTAATCCACAAACCTGGACTGTCACTCATTGTAATCCACCAACCCGGACTGTCACTCATTGTAATCCATAAACCCGGACTGTCGCTCATTGTAATCCACCAACCCGGACTGTCGCTCATTGTAATCCACCAACCCGGACTGTCACTCATTGTAATCCACAAACCCGGACTGTCACTCATTGTAATCCACAAACACGGACAGTCGCTCATTGTAATCCACAAACCCGGACTGTCGCTCATTGTAACCCACAAACCCGGACTGTCGCTCATTGTAATCCACCAACCCGGACTGTCACTCATTGTAATCCACAAACCCGGACTGTCGCTCATTGTAATCCACAAACCCGGACTGTCGCTCATTGTAATCCACAAACCCGGACTGTCGCTCATTGTAATCCACCAACCCGGACTGTCACTCATTGTAATCCACAAACCCGGACTGTCACTCATTGTAATCCACCAACCCAGACTGTCACTCATTGTAATCCACAAACCCGGACTGTCACTCATTGTAATCCACCAACCCAGACTGTCACTCATTGTAATCCACCAACCCGGACTGTCACTCATTGTAACCCACAAACCCGGACTGTCACTCATTGTAATCCACCAACCCAGACTGTCGCTCATTGTAATCCTAAATATGTCAGTTGCATTGGTGAATTACAAAGAAAGATAGGGAATTGCACACGGCCTAGGTCAGGGCTTCTCAACTCCAGTCTTCAAGACCCCCTGACAGGTCATGTTTTCAGGATATCCCTGCTTCAGCACAGGTGGCACAATCAGTTGCTCAGTCCTTAACTGAGCCACTGATAGAGCATGCTTCAGCACAGATGACTCATCGACTGAGCCACTGATTAAGCCACCTGTGCTGAAGCAGGGATATCCTTAAAAACTTACCTGTTGGGGGGTCTTGAGGACTCGAGTTGGGAACCCCTGGCCTAGGTGCTAATTGAGTGCGAAGAATGAAAAGAGTGTAAGACTTTACCTGCACAACCTGGTAGGAATCTGGGAGTAGAATGCAAGGTGAGGACATTGGTAATGTGGAGGTATCTAACACACAACTCTGCATCCTGCCCAGGGATAACCAGGGTAACTCACCGTACAGCCTCTCGCGTTGTTTCCCCCCACATGCTGGGAGGAAGATCTCCCCCTGGAAGGTCCCTGTTGCTTCTCCATGGTGTGTCAGAGGTGTGTAGAAGGGGAACTGCTGCTGTGGGTCCTCCATTCTAAGGGCAATGCAGCCCTCACCTGTAGGTGTACATAAGGGGATACAGTTCACGGTGATAAGTCAAGTGACTTCTGAGCATCAAGCCACTACTGGCTCACAGGGGGATGCAGAGCATAAAGCCTCTGACAGCTCCTAATTGTATCACATTTACTGCAGAGCATCAAGCTCATAACAGTCCATGCAGATAACACATGGCTAGTAAATAACATATGCCCCTTGAAGAAGTTCTCGCGAACGAAATGCGTAGGGCGGCTTTGCGGACGTAGGCGGTGTGCTGGACCTTGGTGCCTGTGAGTGATTGCCCATTCTGGATTGAGTCCTTGGACCCAGGGAGTAGCAATGGACGGCCGTCACGTGCTTTCTCCTACTGAACAGGGATTGTTGGACTTTCGCCCTCTATAGACCCAGGGTGGTCCCAATGCCCAGAACCTGCCTATGTTTGTAAGGGCTACCATTTTTTAAAAATAATTTTTGTTTATAAAGCAACCTGCACTATTATTGTGTCCTCTCTTCCATATCTGGGATCTCTCCTCCTGGGATCTGCTACCCGAGTTGGTTACTCTAAAACAAACTACAAGGCTCTAACTGCTCATATCAAACGTGAGTAGGAATCCATCAGTATACAGTACCAGCTAGGAAAGATTTCCTAATTTGCATACTCTGCCTCACTATTTTGGTGTTTTTTTGTTGTCTTTTCAATACATGTACCTGGATGTGAGTGCGCACACGATTACCTGCCCAGATATCGTTTGATAGGATACACTCGTCACACACTTTCCTCTTGCGGCGCAGTGGGAGGCTCCCTTGTAAGATGTCTCCCACATGTGCCCCTTCCTCCTACTGATTTTATTAGAGAGGTTCCCATCCATTGAGACTTTCTGGCCAAGATAGACAGTCTTTGACTTCTTTTTGTTCTAGAACTTATTTTTTATTTCAAATCATTATTTTTTTATGGTATCTAATGAATTATGATGAAGATAAAAATTAAACTAACACATATACTAAGCGCTCAACCTATAAACACAAAAAGTGATATATCTATAAGTGCAATAATATACAGGAATAATAACCTCTATAATGCAACAAACAATGTGAAACCCCAAAAAAAACATATGAATGAAGCAAGGGGATGGCTGCCTAGGGACAAACAACCCGCCTTTCCATATAGGCTGATATAAATGGAAGTGAAAAAAAAAGAGAACAGTCCTTGGCGCACTACCAGATCAATAAACCTGGATAAGAGTCCAAAACCTCTGAAAAACGTCCATACCTCCCACTGATGGTATTCTTGGGCTCTCTTGGAAAGTGGATCAATATCTGAAATGATATGAAACAGAAAAAACCATTGCGCAGTACTCCCTGGCTATGGAGATCACACACAACAGAAGCCAACTACTTACAAGCAAGTAGATAGTATAGACCTTGAAAGGTATCTTTATCTTGTGCTTCAGTGTTTGGGACTGGATAGCAGTGGGACTTTGATTCCTCTGCACTCCTGTCTTCTCCGAAGCTCAATCAATCGGAGGTCACGACACACATAAAATGCAAAAATAATGCAAATGGTGTAGCACCGTAACACATTTAATAAAACAATAAGATCACAAACAAATGCACTCACATGCTGTTGGATCTAACAAACAGATGACAAACGTGCCGTCCGCAGGCTTGAATGCCGGGTGCGTGGTGTATGGGTAGAGGCTGTATCCTGGAACTGTCTCCTCCTCTCGGCCGCGACTCGGACCACAAGACCACCTCTAATGACGTCACCCATACAGCGCCGTTCCCCTCCTCAGCCTGCTCCTGCACGTATCTGACGCTAGTCCTAGCTCCACCCTACACGCGTTTCATGACTCGTGACGTCACTTCCTCAGGGGTATGGAGCTCTGATGATAGTATGTGCTATTTATAGCACTTTGGAGGCAGTCCTATGGCTCCAATTGGATAATTGAACCCTATGGTAACCTGCTGACTAATGATGTTTGAAACAATTCTAGCATGAATATTGCAGCCTGAATGGATGTACATATGACCCACAAATGTGCATGACATATGGATATACACAATACATATTATAACCTATAATCTAAAAACAACAATAACATTAAAAACAATTCTGGCATGTGTACTATAAACATAATTAGTCTAATGCATAAGTAAAATCCTAGCACTAATAGTGACATTGTACAGTAAGTGCATGCATTAAAAAATGCCGGATTGCAACCTGTATTGGTTGAAGAACACCACTGAATGATACATAAAATACATGATGGCTAAAAAAGAAGAACCAAGGATTCCGAGGAGGAAATCTATAGATAAACATCATAGAATAACGCAGTGAAGATATCTAGAACTAATTATCCTTAAGAAATGAGGCTAGATCAAAGTCGATGTTAAGACCTCTTGGGGTTAATGTTTGGAGGGTATAGATCCTCCAGATATGCGGCACGGCCATGGGCACCAGGTTCGCCCCCAGTTATGCAAACTTATTTATGGGCATGTGGGAAGAGGATAATATCCTAACCCACAATCCCCATGGGGCAGACCTGGTGCTATGGAAACGCTACATCGATGATGTGCTGTGTATCTGGAGGGGAAATGAGTAAGATTTAGGAAAATTCCAAAAATATCTTAACACCAATAACTGTAATCTCAAATTCACATTCAACACTAGTCCATCCTCTATTGACTTCTTGGACCTCACCTTGTTTATAGAGAAGGGAGTTATTGAAACTAAAACCTTTTATAAAAAAGTTGATGCAAATACATACCTTTTAGCGTCCAGTCATCATAATCCAAGATGGATTAACAATATACCTCAGGGCCAGTTTTTAAGAACTAAACGTAACTGCTCTCAGGTAGAGGTGTTTAATAAGCAAGCAGAGGATTTAAGGAATAAATTTGTAGATAGAGATTATAGCTATGCAATAGTCACTAGAGCATTAAAAACAGTGAGTAATCTGGAAAGAGACGATCTTATATCTATGAACAGTGATAAAAAGAGAAATAGGGCATCATCGATAGGTTCTGAATTCATACCATTTATTACTAAGTATAATGATATGGCTCCCAAAATAACCCACATTTTGAATAAACATTGGGGTATTCTACAAGGTGATAAAATGCTGAGTAAGATACTCCCTAAACGTCCACAAATAGTTTTTAAAAAAGCGGCAATCTCAAACTTCAGCTAGCTCCTAGCTGTCCGCTAAACGCAGGTAAAGAACTCAATACCACTTGGCTAAAAGAACTTAATGGTTTCTTTACATGCAATAAATGCATTGGTTGCAAGTTTAGTTCCAAGTGTAGAGGTTTCAAACACAATATCACAGGGGCTACATTCCCAATTAAGTCTTTTATAAACTGCAAGAGCTCCATTGCGGTCTACCATATGTATGGCGAACAGGCAGACCGTTAAAGCGACGCTTTGCAGAACATATCTACAATATAAAGAGAGGTTTGGAGACACATAATAACATAATCAAAACCCAGAGGGGTTAATATGTAAGGGTATCGATTGACCCAAGCAAAATTGGAGAGGGGGAGATAAGATCAATCTAATATCCAGGCGTGAAAGCTATTGGATCTATACGCTCCAAACATTAACCCCAAGAGGTCTTAACATCGACTTTGATCTAGCCTCATTTCTTAAGGATAGTTAGTTCTAGATATCTTCATTGCGTTATTCTATGATGTATATCTATAGATTTCCTCCTCGGAATCCTCGGTTCTTCTTTTTTTAGCCATCATGTATTTTATGTATCATTCATTGGTGTTCTTCAACCAATACAGGTTGCAATCCGGCATTTTTTAATGCATGCACTTACTGTACAATGTCACTATTAGTGCTAGGATTTTACTTATGCATTAGACTAATTATGGTTGTAGTACACATGCCAGAATTGTTTTTAATGTTATTGTAGTTTTTAGATTATAGGTTATAATATGTATTGTGTATATCTATATGTCATGCACATTTGTGGGTCATATGTACATCCATTCAGGCTGCAATATTCATGCTAGAATTGTTTCAAACATCATTAGTCAGCAGGTTACCATAGGGTTCAATTATCCAATTGGAGCCATAGGACTGCCTCTAAAGTGCTATAAATAGCACATACTATCATCAGAGCTCCATACCCCTGAGGAAGTGACGTCACGAGTCACGAAACGCTTGTAGGGTGGAGCTAGGACAAGCGTGAGATACGTGCAGGAGCAGGCTGAGGAGGGGAACGGCGCTGTATGGGTGACGTCATTAGAGGTGGTCTTGTGGTCCGAGTCGCGGCCGAGAGGAGGAGACAGTTCCAGGATACAGCCTCTACCCATACACCACGCACCCGGCATTCAAGCCTGCGGACGGCACGTTTGTCATCTGTTTGTTAGATCCAACAGCATGTGAGTGCATTTGTTTGTGATGTTATTGTTTTATTAAATGTGTTACGGTGCTACACCATTTGCATTATTTTTGCATTTTATGTGTGTCGTGACCTCCGATTGATTGAGCTTGGGAGAAGACAGGAGTGCAGAGGAATCAAAGTCCCACTGCTATCCAGTCCCAAACACTGAAGCACAAGATAAAGATACCTTTCAAGGTCTATGCTATCTACTTGCTTGTAAGTAGTTAGCTTCTGTTGTGTGTGATCTCCATAGCCAGGGAGTACTGCGCAATGGTTTCTTCTGTTTCATATCATTTCAGATATTGATCCACTTTCCAAGAGAGCCCAAGAATACCATCAGTGGGACGTATGGACGTTTTTCAGGGGTTTTGGACTCTTATCCAGGTTTATTGATCTGGTAGTGCGCCAAGGACTGTTCTCTTTTTTTCACATCTAATTAATTATGTTCTGATCCATATCTAGCGATTGATCAATTAGATTGTAAACTCTTCGGTGCAGGGACTCTTTTTCCTAAATGTTACTTTTATGTGTGAAGCGCTTCTCCCCTTTTTGTGTTATTTGTACTATTTGTTATTTATATGATTGTCACGTGTATTACTGCTGTGAAGCGCTATGTACACTAATGGTGATCTCACGTGAATACAGTGGGCGTCATAACGGAGGCGGTGTGGTGAGCCACAGTATTGGGGGATCTCCCTGGCTTTCATTATCAGTGCTATATGCTGTTTTTAAAGTGCTTTATTGTAAGTGCGCATTTTTGAATTTTTATAAATATTGATTTTATCATATTGATCTGCACTAGGGGTATTTTCCTGTTTCTCTGCATCTCCTTTCCCTGCTGAGTTGTGGATTCAAGCACCGCCTTTCCTGATTCCAGAAGCATATACCATAGTTCACTGATGTTGCCCTGAATACAACTTAACTCTTGTGAGTAGGACACACAGAAGAGCCAAGATCTGAATGAATTTATTCACACATAATTATCATCTTACATACATAGTTACATAGTAGATGAGGTTGAAAAAAGACGTTGGTCCATCATGTTCAACCTATGCTAAATTTAGACAACAGATACTTTATCCTATATCTATACTTACTTATTGATCCAAAGGGAGACAAACGAAAAACCCCAGTGTCATATCATCCAATGATATCTCATAAGAGGAAAAATAAATTCCTTCCTGACTCCAAGAATTGGCAATCAGGTTAATCCCTGGATCAACATCCTTCCCATGTATACTTATTTGGTATATCCCTGTATGTGTATACCTTTCCCATCTAAAAAAATGTCCAACCTTTTTTTGAACAAATCTATTGTATCACAGTCTCCATGGGTAATGAATTCTACATTTTAACTGCCCTTACTGTAAAGAACCCTTTCCTTTGTTGCTGGTGAAATCTCCTTTCCTCCAACCTTAAGGGATGGCCCGAGTCCTTAGTACTGCCCGTGGGATGAATAGTTCTTTTGAAAGCTCCTTGTATTGTCCACGAATATATTTGTATATAGTTATCATATCCCCTCTTAGACGCCTCTTTTCTAATGTAAATAAATCTAATTTAGCTAGCCTCTCCTCATAAGTTAGAATGTCCATCCCCTTTATTAATTTGGTGGCTCTTCTCTGCACTCTCTCTAGTTCCATAATATCTTTTCTTAGGATTGGTGCCCAAAATTGTACTCCATATTCAAGGTGTGGTCTTACTAATGCTTTGTAAAGGGGCATAATTATGTTTACTTTCCTTCCATCCATTGCCCGTTTGATGCAAGATAAGATCTTGTTTGCCTTTGCAGCTACTGCATGACTTTGGGCACTATTGCTAAGCCTGCTGTCTACAAGCACTCCTAAATCCTTCTCCACCAAGGATTCCCCCAATATATCTCCATTTAATTTGTAAGTCGCCTTTTAATTCTTGCATCACAAATGCATAACCTTACATTTATCTGTATTAAACCTCATCTGCCATTTACCTGCCCACATTTCCAGTCTCTCCAAGTCCTTCTGAAGAGAAATGACATCCTGCTCTGATTCTATTACCTTACACAATTTAGTATCATCAGCAAAGATGGAGACTTTGCTCTCGATTCCAACCTCAAGGTCATTAATAAACAAGTTAAAAAGCAGAGGTCCCAGTACCGATCCCTGAGGTACTCAACTCACAACTTTAGCCCAACCTGAAAAAGTTCCATTTATGACAACCCTCTGTTGTCTGTCCTTTAACCAGTTTTCAATCCAGGTGCAAATATTATTACTGAGTCCAATTTTCTTTACTTTGTACACCAACCTCTTGTGTGAAACCGTATCAAAAGCCTTTGCAAAATCTAAGTAGACCACATCAACTGCATTACCCTGGTCTAAATTCCTACTTACCTCCTCAAAGAAACAAATAAGGTTAGTTTGGCATGATCTATCCTTCATAAATCCATGCTGACTATTACTAATCATTTTGTTTTCCATTAGGTATTCCTGAATATTATCCCGTATTAAACCTTCAAGTAGTTTCCCCACTACTGCATCTGCACTTAGATCTTTGCATTGTTGTTTTTTCTCCATACATGCTCCCCCTGGACTGTGAAAGATAAAGGCTATATACTGTAAGTAAAGACATACATACTGTACATCACATTTCTGGTCTCACCACCAGATGGCAGAATTGCCATATTTTGCCACATCTCCTCTGTCTGACAAATCGCAACTTTTTAGGGCACATTTTAAATTTAAATGAGCACATAAACCCCGACAAAAAAACATACATTTCGTACTGTATAGGAAGTGCTGATTTAAACTTTTTGAAGCTTTTTTGGGGCGTCATCGATCAACGTCTCTCTTCCGCAGACCTGGGGCAGCAAAATTCCACGAGATTGATCTAATCTAGACCAAAAGGTTCTCAGTAAAACGAATGGGATTTTGTTCTTTGATAAATTTAGTGCAGTATTTTTGCCTCCGTTTTGCAGCTGGGAGATTTTGATAAATAACCTCTTTTGGGGGATTTTTTATTGTGAATAACGATGCCGAAAAATGGGAGAACAGTTTGATACATCTGACAATATGTGACTCGTGTAACCCAGCGCTTCCCAACTGCGGTCCTCACGACCCCCCAACACGTCAGGTTTTGAGGATATCCCTGCTTCAGCCCAGGTGGCTCAATCAGTGGCTCGGTCAAATACTGAGCCTCTGATTGAGCCACCTGTGCTGAAGCAGCTCAAAGACTGAGCCTCTGAGCTACCTGTGCTGAAGCAGGGACTGATTGAGCTGCCTGGGCTGAAGCAGGGAATGAGTGAGTCACATGTGCTGAAGCAGGGACTGATTGAGCTGCCTGGGCTGAAGCAGGGAATGAGTGAGTCACATGTGCTGAAGCAGGGACTGATTGAGCCACCTGTGCTGAAGCTTGACCTGTTGGGGGGGTCCTGAGGTTGGAACCCCTGGTGTAACTCTTTCCTATCTCCTCCCAACGTCCCCAATACTAACCCTTTGAGTGCCCTTTGGACGCAGCTACTATGTCATTGCTTCTGGCACCATGGGCGCCTCGTGACATGCTCATTGTCCAAGGACAGGTTGTGTCCATCCCCTGAACTGATGGCAGATAGAAGAGGGATGGGCCCCTCCCCCCTCCCCCCTCCCCCTCCCATTCCGTCAGCGCTGACAGCAATCACATGAGCGCTCCTGAGAACGGTCATGGGACCGCGAGTCCCAGGGGGCCGTGGCACTCAGCGGTTTTACCCAGTCGGGTCAACAATGCATTGGGTAAACCTAGCACACTACAATTCGATGGAAGACAAGAACCACTTGGCTCGCGTTGGTCTGTCCATTTTCCTATCTGCGGTAAAACCTAAAACCCTATTTGATTCCTGGCTGTGTTTTATTGTAGGGTAGCTTTATGTGTATCCCAAGCATTGTACCAATACTTTATTACCCTCTACCACCTATGCTTCAAGGGCATTCCATAAATCCACTGCCATATTTCACCCGAGCCTGCCCTTCTCCAGTCAAACCATGACCTCTAGTTCTTGCACTAGCTCGGGAATAGGCCTCCCTCCGGCGCCTTGTTGAGACGCTTGATATCTAGGTAATGAATGCACTGCAGATATCCCTCACATTACATTTTGCTACGTCGTGATCTCCAATCTCATTGTAAAACGTAACAGGTGGAGTTATGTTACTCTCTAATCTCAGTGTAAAGACAGCAGAGCGTGAATAGAAATCGTTAGACTAATGTCCTGCAGGTCTGTGAGATTTAAGCACTCACCGTAGGACTCGTCTGTGTCTGATGATTTGATGCAGATCAGAAGATGCTGGTCCAGGAGGTATTCCGGGTCGGATATGATCGGTGTCAGCTGCAAATACAGAACTGTGATAATGTGCAGAGACAACAAGGTAGGAGAACATGAAAGGGCAGAAGGAGAAAGGTAAAATGGGGCAAAATTAGTTCAGTCCTTGATGGAGAAGGATTTAGGAGTGCTTGTAGACAGAAGGCTTAGCAATAGTGCCCAATGTCAGGCAGTAGCTGTAAAGGCAAATAATATCTGATCTTACATTAAAACGGGGAATGGATGGAAGGGAAGTAAGCCTAATTATGCCCCTGTATAAAGCATTCGTAAGACCACACCTTGAGTATGGAGTACGGTTTTAAGCGCCACTCTATAAAAAAGACATTATGGAATTAAAAAAAGTGCAGAGAAGAGCCACCAAATTAATAACGGGGATAGAAAATCTGACTTATATGGAGAAGCTAGGTAATTTAGATTGGTTTACATTAGAAAAGAGGTGTCTAAGAGGGGATATGATAACTATATACAAATATATTCAGGGACAATACAGGGAGCTTTCAAAATAACTATTCATCCCAAGGGTGGTACAAACGATGCAGGGTCATCCCTTAAGGTTGGAGGAAAGGAGATTTCACCAGCAACAAAGGAAATGATTCTTTACAGTAAGGGCAGTTAAAATGTGGAATTCATTACCCATAGAGACTGTGATGGCAGATACAATAGATTTGTTCAAAAAAAGGTTGGACATCTTTTTAGATAGGAAAGGTATACAGGGATATACCAAATAAGTATACATGGGAAGGATGTTGATCCAGGGATTAATCCGATTGCCAATTCTTGGAGTCAGGAAGGAATTTATTTTCCCCTTATGAGATATCACTGGATGATATGACACTGAGTTTTTTTGTTTGCCTTCCTCTCGATCAATAAGTAAGTATAGATATAGGATAAAGTATCTGTCGTCTAAATTTAGCATAGGTTGGACTTGATGGACCTACTGTATGTCTTTTTTCAACCTCATCTACTATGTAAGATACAAAGGCAGGTAACAGGGAGGAAGAAAAGATTGAAAGAAAGAAATGTACAAAACACAGAGTCCGTTTTATTCAATGTGCTTCCAGGTTAACACACAGTCAGCAATGAGTTGTGTGAGAGTGGTGCTCAAGGGGTTAAACAAATGCTGAGCTCAAGAAAAAAATCTTAAATCAAGAATCAAAAAGTGCGGTTAGTCTGTGAGTGCCGCTGACAAACTGAGATCCCCCAGTGAGGATACAGCCCGCAGCTGTCCCAGCGCCAGAGGGTTATCGCTGCGGTGGGTCCAAACTGGAAGCATGGAGCCTCGCAGCGCAACCGCGGCAGACACTGTCCCCGGAACCGCGGCTCTTTGCTTGTTCAGCCACGGTCCCGGAAACAGTAAGTCTCGTTACATCAGTATAAGGACTGGTAAAAAAAGGCAGCTGCACTCCGAATATAGCAAATACCCCCCAAAAATAAATGTGTTACTCACATACTAAATATTCAACGTGTTGACCCCTCTTTCGGGGTCTTCCTCAGTTAAAGCTGCAAACAGGTTAACTCTTCTGTAAAGTCACCAGCATGGCTTTTCCACCTCATTACAAGGTCATCACCACTTCATCTTCCCCACCGATAGACTACCTCATTTCTACAAAGATCCTACACTATATCAACCTAACAGAAAGGTAGTAACGAAAGAGGGAGAGGGAGTAGCGGGTACGATACCTTTTATTGGACTAACAAGTAGTTGATATGTTACAGGCTTCCCAACCTCTCGGGGTCAGGATTACCCGATGAAGGACCCTCGGAGGTGGGAAAGCTTGTGACATATCAACTACTTGATGGTCCAATAAATGGTATCACACCCCGTACTCCCTCTCCCTCCTGTGTTACTACATGGAAGACAGGACTCCCCACCCTTCTAACCAAACAGAAAGGAAATGTAGTTTCTGCAGCGTCTCTGGGTTCCATCGTTACCTACTGACTACAGCCTCTCTGAACCTGTGAAGGTCTACATGAGCCAGCAATATAATGTCAAATAATATAAATACATATTAAAATAAAATATTATTGGTGATTTACTCGATCTGTTCTTACTTCTGTACAGGCCTTTGCACACTGGAACTGACTCGGGATAAACAGAGACATTTGGTTGCTTTAGCACTGATAAACAGACGGCAGTGACAGATGTATATTGGATAGAGAACCCAAACACACAGGTAACCCACCTTTGGGAGGACTCCAAACTTCACCACTAGGGTCCCTTTGTCACCTTCCTGGTCCTCTGCCTCTGAACTCTTCACTATATCTGTGACGAGATAATGCAAGGAGATGAGGGCCCAATACCTGCCATTCTCACACGTTTCAGAAGCAGATAAGCTGATCGGACATACAGTAGTTATATATTGAGGTGTATACTGTGATGCAAGGGTTCACATACTGTGGTCACTGAAGACTTAGGGGTGCCTGGTAGCCAACAAAACAAACAAACAAACGACACTTTGTTTAATTCCTTACAATTCTTTGTTAAATTGTCTTCCTTCAATAATGTAACCATAACTAACGCAAGGATTTGGATGACTTTGTTTCTATTGAAGTTTAGCACACATTCCTTTTCTGAAGGGGAAAAGTGTTTGTTAATCAAGTGTTTTCTTTACCCGTATGCCACCTGTAGGTATCAGAGAACGGATAAAGCTATTACCTACAGTGGCGGCCGCCTTTATCCTAGTGCGGCCGTTTCGGCGCAACTCTGAAAAACGCGGGCAGATGCAGTATTTGATGCAGTATGTTCCGGTGTTTTAGCCGCGGCCGCCTTTATCCTAGTGCATTTTATTAGCGCTGTCTCGGCATGAACGCGGTGAAGTCCGGTAAAGTGCGTGGCATTCGGGAAAAATCCCCGAAAAAATTTGGAGATGTTGGAGAATTAAAGAGGCCGCGGCTGTATACAAACGCTTGTTGAATGCACAGTGACATGACACAAAAGGGGAGTATCCTGAGAAACCCGCCTCAGCTCCCCGTGTTTACAAACTAACTTAAAAAAAATCATTTCATCTTTTTAGATGTCGGATTGTGGTGGAAAAAAAAGCAAAAATCCAGAGATCTGATCCCATAACCACTGCAGTGCCCATATGACATTCACTGAACAAGGACCGTGTGATGTTCAGTAAACATCGTGCCTAGTGTGCTGGTTCTCTAGGGAAGATGGCGCTCACCCTCCCTGAACGTGACCCTCCACTTCCATTTGTGTCACGATTGTGTGATCACCAATCAGCAATCACATGATCGTGACTTACTGGGAGGAGGGGTGTGCGTGCTACTTTATTGTCCTGACTTCTCCGCCACTGGAAGGGTGAAACAAGGTCATCGCCACCCGCACACTTTGGTTCTAGGAGGGACTGTCCCTTTAAAGAAAACCTATGACAATTCACTTGCAATCTTCTGCCGCCTGTGATATCACTGGCCAGATATCTGTATCTGTGCTGAAGGCTGATTCTTGTATACAGGCACAGCCCTGTACAAACATATATCTCTATATGGATACCATATAAAGAAAACAGAAATGTTTAGCAGCTCCTGCTGTAGTAATGATATTGTTGGCATTGTCAGTGTATTGTGCCCATATGACCCAATCCCAGTTCTTGCCCCTTTTCCTGCACTCCACAATTAAATGTAAAGGTTTAAACAATGTGGCGGGGCTGAGCGTCTCCCAGCTGCACAACTAGTACAGAAAACAGCGTCAGGTGTGTCAAAGGAAAGGGGTTCTGCTGCACTTTTCTTTGCTCCACTTTTGCCCATGTTTTGCAGCCGGAAGACTGTAAATAACACACTATGGAATACAATGAAGTCCAATCGACATTAGGGATCATCAGGGAAGCCAACGGGAGAGGGCCTGGCTACCCACCCAGAGGTCCCAGCTCTCTCCCTGCAGCGGGCCTCTCTCAACTGCTTGCGGGCCGGCCTCAGGTGTAAGCCCCACCCATCACGCCACCCTGAAGTGAGCCCTGAGGTGGGGGTGTGAGTGAGGGAGAGAGGTGAGGATGAGAGAGGTGGGGGCGTGGGAGAGAGAGGTGGGTGTGAGGGAGAGAGTGGGGGTGTAAGAGGGAAGAGATGGGAATGTGAGAGATGGAGCGTCTTGCAAGGCTGCAGACACAGGGGGGAGGGGGGTGGCAGGGGAAACTCTAGTCCAGGGCCCCTGGGAAAGCAGTCTGCGGCCCTGCGGATCATTAACAGTCGATCATGTGAACATACCCCTAAACGTTGGCCCCTCTGCTGCCAGAGGCCCAGCAACGCCTTGCTAAACGGGGGGTTAAGCGGCCCTCTAGCTAGCTCCCGAAACGACTTCCGCGTCTCTTACTTTCTAAGCAGGAAGAATGGAACTCGATGTAGAACTTGGTGTGGCTCTTGGTGTGCAGGGTGGCCTTGCAGTTCAGCAGCTCGATGTGTCCCTGTGGGTCTGAGTCACCAAGATCTGTGGAATAAACAGCACATGACAGGCTGCCTGCATCACACAGTATATATAATATATGTGTGTATTTGGTATCTAAATATATACAGTACATGTATAGCTATAAATGTATTTACAAAGACACATACACGTGTGTGTATATATATATATATATAATAAAAAAATAAATAGATGATACCGTTCTGTGGCTAACGATTATTGAAGCTCAGCTAACACGGTACTGATACCTCTACATGGATATATATATATATATATATAGATATAGATATATATATAGATATATATATAGATATATAGATATATATATATATATACATATATACATTTAAAGTGAAGTCCAGCACACTTAGAAACTTGTTTTTTTGTGCTCGATACACAGCCGCTTTTCGAGGTGTGATGACGTAACGCCAAACATCCGGGTCCCAACGCGTTTCATCACACATGACTTCATCAAGGTTATGCCATCATGCCGCGAAAAGTGGCGGTGTATCGAGCACATGCGCTATACTAGGTGGAACAGTATCCAGCTTTTGAAGCCTTGCAACTTTGTATTTAGCATCTTCCTGGACGGCTTGGGACGGAGCACATTTACTGTTTGATTCATGGACCCCGGAACACCGAACGGGGCGCCAGTCCTCCACTGGGACTACAGAAGTTTGCAGCAGGTGAGTTCTGTGTTCATGAGAACATGATCTCCCGAGCGTGCATGATCTCGCTACACTTGTCAGTGTGCTAATTGTAAACCTCTTATATGAACATAAATGTCTTCGCTGATTTATGTGGCTATGTGGCACGCGCCTCTTTTTCTCTTCTAAACAGATTATCGTGGATGGGGTTCATCCTTTAAGAAGCTGCGGATGTGTCATGGCCCTTTTTTAATTATATCCTTTATTAATATTCAATTTGATTTAACTTTATCACATGGACTTTTATTCACGTCATTGATATATGTATTTCATGAATTTTCACACTCACCTTTTTATCTAAGTCACTTTAGCACACTGTGCACTGTTTTGAGTGTGCACCTATAAATATAATTTGCACGTGTTCTTATTTAAGTATATATAGGTTTATCTATCACAGCCATTGGGTATCTCTTAGCAAGCGCTAACTATATCTATTATATATATACTGTATATATATATATATATATATATATACTGTATATATATAATAGATATAGTATTATATATATAATAGATATACATACACATACACATACAAGAGGAAAAGAAAGCGCATGCCCCATATTATAAACTACTATTAATGTTTTTTAGGGTTTAAACAGATAAAGGTGCACTCCAAAACACAGTGGTGATTGGACATACGTGAAAACGGGAGGTAACTCTCAATGTATTACTTCTTGGTAACACATTTTATAAATCAATCAATCTGATAGCATATAATTACCTCACTGGGACTCATTACAAAACAGCTTGATGAATAGCAGAAAAAGATATATGACCAGAACACTTAGAATGCTCCAAAGTCAATGTTAGAGTCACTGGGAGGAAGATACAAGAGCGTCAGAGGCCACTTTATAACCCGTCACACTACGAGGATCAACCTCCCAAAATGAAATCTGTCTGAAAGTGCGTTGGACTCTGCACCTGACAGACTTGCACAAACATCAGACCGCTCCTTACCCGGCATCCAGCGTTATCTGGTAAGAAGAGGCTGTCGCTGACTTGGAAAGGTTTCCACTTTGATCTGGTTGGCGAATAAAATCAAAACACATCCGTCCATAGCGTCTGCTTAACAGAGTGAAAAATTAAAGGTCAGCTGGAGGAAGCTGATTATCAGACCAGGGGATTAGTGCTCCGAGTCTCACTCACAGAGGAACGTCCCGCCTCGCAGCTCCCCTGTTTGAATCAGCAAAGATTGGTGATAGTCACAGCTGATGTACCGCAATCCAAAAAGGAGTGAGTGACCAGCAGGATTAAAACCTCTCAAAGTTTGCATAGGAACGCAGTGTCCCACACCCAACGCGTTTTGTAGCAACTCTGCGACTTCCTCAGGGACTGAGAGCCTCAGAGCACTAATCCCCTGGTCTGATAATCAGCTTTCTCCAGCTGACCTTTAAAATGCACTTTGTGGCATATACACTATGGACGCATGTGTTTGATTTTATCCACCAATGGGATCAAAGTGGAAATTTTTCCAAGTCAGCGACAGTATATATAGTTAGCACTGTGTGTGTGTGTGTGTGTGTGTGTGTGTGTGTGTGTGTGTGTGTGTGTGTGCGTGCATGGAACTGGCTCAATATTTTTCTTACTGTTTTTGGAGACGAATTGAGACGTTACGCCGACCTGAAACGTGGCGAATACGGGAGAGTGATCACTGGTGGTTATATCTTCTGTACATCCTAGGGGGACACGGGGAAAGAGTTACCAGGGGATAGAGATAGAGAGAGAGAGATAGAGAGAGAGGGAATTGTAAAGGGGAAGAGAAAGTATGAAAGGTTTAATAGCTACAATAGATAGACGCGAGATGAGTGAAGATACGATGGATACATACGGATAAGATAAACAGAAAAAATAGATGGAACGGTGAGAAATAGATGGGTTGACACAGCCTGGAAGATGAGGGATGTACAGTATGAGTAAAGAAATAGATAGAGCAATAAGGGAGGCATAGTGGAAATATGGACAGATACACTAGACAGATGGGTTGATAGAGGATAGTACAGTAGAGGTGGATAAATAAAGGGAGGGCTATTAAGCTAGATTAATACAGAAGAGATGAATGGAGAGATGAACTGGTAATTTAGAGGCAGAAAATGGAAAGATTGACTGGTATAGTAGAGAGATGAGCAAGGAAAGGAAACATGGGCTGGCAAATGAATGGTGAAGAGATAAAGAGAAGGTGAAGTGATAGAGAGATTAAATTGGGGTAGGCGGGTGGGTAGAGGAGAAATGGACAGATGGAGAGAGGAGACAGTCCTGTTCTGTAGCAAAAAAATTAAAACAGAACATTGGACTGATGTAGGACAGATGGATGCTTAGACTATATATTTAGAACAGATGGATGAGTAGACTATATATTTAGAACAGATGGATGAGTAGGCTATATATTTAGAACAGATGGATGAGTAGACTATATATTTAGAACAGATGGATGAGTAGACTATGGGCCTCATGCAGAGAGCATAGAATTTTCAAATTGGCGAATTTCATAAAAAGTAGCTTTTTTGGAGAGTTTTATTCTCCATATGCAGAAAAGTGCGAATTCTGCTATGTTTAACATGGATGCGTGTGGCGAGTTTGAATGGAACAGATGCGCGCTTCAAAAATGTAAAAAAAAAAAAATCGCGGCTTTTTTCCCCCCTTTGCTATAGGCGGCGAGCGCCATCTTATTGCCAATATTTCCTGGCGCGGCTAAAATGAGAAAAACGCGCCATTTCCCTGGCGCGAACAGCTGCTACATGCCGTTCGTACCACTCTGCATTCGGAGAGTTTTAAAAATGGCGAGATCGAGGTTCTCGCCAGCCGCGAGGCGAGTTTTAACAATAAAAAAAACAAAATGGCGCGTTTTTCGTAACTCGCCATTTTATGCCGGTTTCTGCGCGAAATTGTACAAAAAATGGCGAATTTTGAAATAACGATGCTCTCTGCATGAGGCCCTATATATTTAACAAATAAAGGAGAGATGACAATGGGTGGGAGAGTGGTGATGAAGACGAAAGATGGACTGGTAGATGCAAGGTGGATGGATAGAGGAGAAGACATTGAAGAAAATAGGACAGATGGATGGATAAAGGAGAAATAGATGGGTATAAGGGAGATGATTAAAGCGAGGATTAATATGGAAGGTATATGGGAAACTATAGAAGAGAAACAGAGAGTCTCACCATAGGATTGACATAAAACATGCATCTGCGGGTAAGATTTCCAGAGGACCCTATCACACCAAGAAGGTAAATTGTACTTTATCTGTAAAAAACAGAAATAATATTAAACGTGTGTACATTTCTGTGTGTCACATTGCAGGTTGGTGTTGGTGATGTATGTCTGTGGAAGTAGCTGTTTATATCTAATGCTGTTAATTATAATGGATGTCTGGTTTTTATGCATCATTAAATAAAAAGGAGAGGGGAGTTTAAAGAAGCGTGTGTTCATAATGGCCAGACCACCGAGTCCTGTTAAAAAACATAGGAAGTGCTGAATCAAGGGCAATTTGGACCAAAATGGACACACTGTGTAGTTGTCACTCTGCGTCACTCAATATATTAAAGCCATGTTTTGTGCCGTGTGTGTCAGCTTGCGGTTTGGGGACGAATAGAAAACACACTTATATTCGTACTCTACGTTTATACATCTCCTCCAGTGTTTCATTTTCAGGAAATAGTTCCTTGACGTTCCAGGCAGTTTGACTTAAAATAAGTAGTGGTACTCTGGGTGTCAAAATAAAAACACAGGGAGTGATTCTATATATACCGATGTAGCCGATCGGGGGCTGATTTTGGCTGAAAATCCTCAGAGAGTTCAAAGGCAAATTTAGGTTGAAAATGTCCCGCACAGCGCTTTCTGCATATATAGAATAAGTACTAATAATAGAATAATAGTAGAATAATTGGTACTCTATGGGGGCTATTTACTAAAGTCTCCCGGCTGGGGCAAAGTCTGGGCAAAAGAATCGCACCACATTTATGAAAGGAAACACTCCCACTGCTTTCAATGGGATCCCTTATTTATTGGATGAATATGGCACTGTTTGTTGCAGTGGTCTGTCCCTACGTTTGCAGCCGGAAGACTTTAGTAAACATACCCCCTTTTTATTTATTAAATGTTTTACCAGGAAGTAATACATTGAGAGTTACCTCTCGTTTTCACGTATGTCCTGAGCACTAAGTTATAATGACAAATACATAGTTACAATGAGTGAAAATGGGTTATACATTATACACAAGACATTGCATGCACAGTTAGAGATAATATATATTATCAGTTACAGACCAGATTAAAATGGGAGACAGCTTTAGTTTTGAAAGAACTTAGACTGGTGGTGGATGTGAGAGTCTCTGGTAGGTTGTTCCAGTTTTGGGGTGCACGGTCAGAGAAGGAGGAACGGCCGGATGCTTTGTTGAACCTTGGGACCATGAACAGTTTTTTGGAGTCAGATCTCAGATTGTAAGGATCTGCGCTGCGGGTATACCCACCTTCAGTGCATCCTTACCTTTTTCTCAGGCCATTCGGGCTCCCCGGTGGCGGTCCCCGCTCCTGGCTGCTTCCCCTGCACCTACGAGCGCGCGCGCACCCAAGCCGCAATTGGTTGGCGCCAGGCACCTGACTCCGCCTCCGCTGACGCGGCACACGCTCCTTACGTGTCGCCGTTCGGGTCCCGTCGGCTCCGCCTCCCCGCTTCTCCTTCTTTGCCTGTCCCTTCCCCCTGTCCGTCCCTCTGCTCCTCCCTTTCTTCTCTCTGCTCCTGGATCCTCTGGTGCGCCTTCTCCATGCTCCGCCTCCGCGGACGTCACGCTCATGCCCTGCACGCCCCTTCCCCATCTGCCTTGCCTCCGAGGTCCTCCTTCCCTTTCTGTCCCTTGTCCGGCCTTGGAAAATCTGGGGCAATCACCAACAAGACTCAGGTACATGCTGGGTACATGCTGGGTACATGCTGCAACATTTCAGTGACATTTCAGCAGACAGACTAATGGCCCATCGGATTAACACAGCGGGGGTCCCTGGCCGTCCCATTCAAACTGAATTTTATCATTAGTCTGTCTGCAGAAATGTCATTGAAATGTTGCAGCATGTGCCCAGCATGTGCCCAGCACGTACCCGAGTCTTGCTGGTGATTGCCCCAGATAAGTGTTAGAATACTCTTCGGTGCGGCTGTATGTAGTTTGGGCTGCGTTTCGCTAATAAGTTAGCACATCCCACAAAGTAATCATTGAATGCATTTGCAATGTCAGTGGGGTTTGTCAGAGTAATATCCCCCTTAGTGATATTACTTGGGTGTTGATGGTTAGGAGGCTGGAATATATTGTTGATAACCTTCCAGAAGTTAGCTGGGTTTGATGTGTTCTGGAGGAGATTGTCAGAGTAATATTGTGCTTTTGCATGCCTTGTTTGCCTTGTGCACATGTTCCGCAGGCATCTGTAGTTATTAGGATTCTTGGTAGTGCCAGATACTTTGTAGCTTTTCACAACCCATATCTAAGATGGTAGAGCGATATAAGCTCGGTTGTAACAACGGAAGGTTGCCCCCCGTGTGCTTAAATAATGCATTAGATAATCAGGTTGGCCGCATCTACTGCTCACTGCCAAGAAAACACAGAGTACATATGGTGCACATAGGGGATTTAGACCCATATTTATTAAGCGGTGCTAATCCAAAAGACACCTTCCACCTCTGAAAGACACCTTGCTGCCTATTGTGCTGTAAGGTATCTTCTGACACCGGAAGGTGGCCTATGGCATAGCACCAATTATTCAACATGGCCCTTAATCCTTAATAGGGCTTTTCACTCTAACCGTTAACCTACTACCCGTGCTACCTATGTCATAATTACTCACCCCCGTAGCTTTCTGCTTGGTGTAGCAGTAACGTTCTCGGCTCCCTCTATCATAGCGATAAGTTGGGGGAAAGGTAATCTCTTCTTCGTCTATAATAGGAAAAATATTAGGCTGATTGTTGCATAGTTACATAGTTATATAGTTGCATAGTGAATTAGTAGATGAGGTTGAAAAAAGACGTACGTCCATCAAGTTCAACCTATGCTAAATTTAGACAACAGATACTTTATCCTATATCCGTATTTACAGTATATTGATCCAGAGGAAGGCAAACAAATAACCCCAGTGTCATATCATCTAATGATGTCTCATAAGGGGAAAAATAAATTCCTTCCTGACTCCAATAAAGGCAATCGGATTACTCCCTGGATCAACATCCTTCCCATATATACTTATTTGGTATATCCCTGTATATCTTTCCCATCTAAAAAGATGTCCAACCTTTTTTTTAAGATATCTATTGTGTCTGCCATCCCAGTCTCCATGGCTTGTGAAGGTGCACGCACCGCCAGGTCGCAATGTGCGCTTGCAGCAGTAGGTACTAGGGCCGCAGCCTAAGGAGTGTTGTTTGTACTGCCCGTGGGATGAATAGTTCTTTTGAAAGCTCCTTGTATTGTCCCCGAATATATTTGTATATAGTTATCATATCCCCTCTTAGGCCGCGGGCATGGTCAGCGCTTAGGCACTGACCCGTGCTGAGCCGCGCTCACGCTCGGCAGTGAGCCCCTGCAGCCGCAATGAGAGCAGCTTTAGCAGGGGCTCGCGCACGCGTCCGCAAGCGTGTGGAAGCGTAGCCAACATTCATTTTTTAGTTTGAGCGCTCACGGGAGCGCAGGGCCGGTCACGTGAGCGGTTCGCCCAATGAGGGCAAACCAGCTCTGTGACGTCAATGGCCCGCCGCCCGAGGGCGCGCGAACTAAGGCCTGGGAAAGCACCCGCTTTCCCTCAGCCTCAGCGCGCCTCCGCACGGCTTAAGTCACCATGGACTCAGCCTTAGACGCCTCTTTTCTAATGTAAACAAATTCTGCTTCTATTGTAAACAAATACACAGACACAGGACTGGCGCTACAGGTGGTGAATGTACAGATACAGGACTGGCGCTACAGGTGGTGAATGTACAGATACAGGACTGGCGCTACAGGTGGTGAATGTACAGATACAGGACTGGCGCTACAGGTGGTGAATGTAATTGAAAGCCAGAAATGTAATGAAAAAGGGGAAATCACAGAAAAGTGCAAAGATGCTGACCCCTGGTGGTGAAAAGTAAACAACACCACTATAGCATGAAGTGCAAAAACAACAAATGGTGACAGTCAGAAACCAGCATTGATACCAAATATTCACAAATGTAGTCCCACTCAACCTACGTATGTGGAAAAGGCTTATTTTTCCTTAGGAAACATGGGACGAGCAGCGTGTGGGAGCGGGATGTACCATATGTGAAAAAATAATGAGACAATATATAGTGCAACACTGTATGCAGTAAATAATCCTACTTGGCTTCAGAAATCTCCAAAAGTTATACTCGCATACGTGAGTTGACTAAGCGTGTCACACACAGTGGATTGGTGTGCAGAAACACAGGTGCAGGGTAAGCCAGGTGACCTCTGGGATGGGGGGAGCTGTATGGGTGTAACTTTGTGCAATAAAAGCAAGCATAGGATAATCAACCCGGAGCGAGGACGATCTCACCACTCCTCTCTCAGTGCATCAGGTCCACGCCGATGAACGCAAACACCGAGCGGGCGCTGCTCCTTGATGTAGCCGCTAGAAGCAACAGGACCACTCCACATGGCTCTATCCTGGTGTGGCTCCGTCTCCTCCTGGATTCAACGCGTTTCGCTATACTAAATAGCTTCATCAGGAATCCTATTGTAAACAAGCCTGCTGTCCACAAGCACTCCTACATCCTTCTCCATCAAGGATTCCCCTAATTTATCTCCATTTAATTTGTAACTCGCCTGTTTATTCTTGTATCCCAAATGCATAACCTTACATTTATCTGTATTAAACCTCATCTGCCATTTACCTGCCCACGTTTCCAGTCTCTCCAAGTCCTTCTGGAGAGAAATTACATCCTGCTCTGATTCTATTACCTTACACAATTTAGTGTCATCGGCAAAGATGGAGACTTTGCTCTCGATGCCAACTTCACGGCCATTAATAAACAAGTTAAAAAGCAGGGGTCCCAGTACCGATCCCTGAGGTACTCCACTCACTTTAGCCCAACCTGAAAAAATTCCATTTATGACAACCCTCTGTTGTCTGTCCTTTAACCAGTTTTTAATCCGGGTGCAAATATGAGTCCAATTTGCCTTATTTTGTACACTAACCTCTTGTGTGGCACCGATTGTGAGACAGATACAGATGCTCAGACCTCATACAGAAGTGTATGTAAGTTATCAGTGCACCGCATCAGCTGCGTTGCCAGAATAATAACACAGGGCAGTGCATGGATGGCCAGTTGCATGATATTTCTGCCAATGAACCGTTGTATTAACAATCCTATCTGTACGCAGAGATACTGCGCGGCTTTGTTTTGTAACAGTACGTGCCAGAGCGTACGAAGTGGCGTAGCTAGACATGTGGGCCCCCGGGCAAAAAAATTTCAGGGCCCCCTCATGTCTCTCTCTTTTTACCCCTGTCTCTCTCTTCTCTCCCTCATGTCTCTCTCTCTCTCTTCTCCCCCTCATGTCTCTATTTTCTCCCCCTCATGTTTCTCTCTCTCTCTTTTCTCCCCTTTATGTCTCTCTCTCTCTCTGCTCTCTTTTTCTCTCTGCTCTCTTTTTCTCTCTGCTCTTTCTCTGCTCTGTCTCTCTCTTTGCTCTCTCTCTCACTCGTCTTTCTTTTCCCTCATGTCTCTCTCTCTCTTTTCCCCCTCATGTCTCTATTTTCTCCCCTTCATGTCTCTCTCTTTCTCTTTGCTCTCTTTTCTCTCTCTCTGCTCTCTTTTCTCTCTCTGCTCTGTCTCTCTCTTTGCTCTCGCTCTCACTCGTCTTTCTTTTCCCTCATGTATTTCTCTCTTGTACGTCATTTTCTCTTTGTGCCTCTTCCTTCCTGTATACTTTCCTTTTCATGTCTGTTGTTACCCCTGTGATTAAACCCTTCCCCTCCCTCTCACCTTTCCCAGCCTCTCAGGCTGCAGGTCCAGCCCCGCCCACTGACCAAGGCCCCGCCCTTTCCCTCCCTCCCTCTCACCTTTCTCAAGCTGTCTTTCAGGCTCCAGCTCCACCCTACTGGCCGAGGCACCGCCCCTTCCCTCTCACCTTTCCCAGCCTGTCTTTCAGGCTGCAGCCCCGCCCACTGACCGAGGCACCGCCCCTTCCCTCTCACCTTACCCAGCCTGTCTCTCAGGCTGCACCTCTAGCCCCGCCCACTGACTGAGGCACCAACCACTGACCGAGGCCCCGCCCCTTCCCCTCACCTTACCCAGCCTGTCTCTCAGGCTGCACCTCTAGCCCCGCCCACTGACTGAGGCACCAACCACTGGCCGAGGCACCGCCCCTTCCCTCTCACCTTTCCCAGCCTGTCTCTCAGGCTGCAGCCCCACGCTGCTGTACTTGAGACCCCGCCCATCTACGGAGGCTCTGCATAGGAAGAAATTTCCCCTCTGTCCTTCCTGCACCTCATGGCTCCGCCCCCTGACCCAGGCCCCGCCCACCTGCAGAGGAAGGGATTTCCCTCTGTGCTTCCTACTGCATCTCAGGCCCCGCAATGTGCCGCCGACAGGGGGGAGCGGGCCCCCCAACAGTGCGGGCCCCCGGGCTTTGCCAGCGCTATAGCTACGACCCAGGTACCGCCACATTTTTTTCTGGGCGTCTCTAACCTTCTCTTCCTGTTCTTCATCTCCGGCATCTTCTCCTCCTGATGACGCGTCACCATGACAACGCGGTGTTAGACGTCACGCTGTGCCACGTTGCCATGACAAGGCTACGTCACATGATGAGGAGCAGCAGGAGAAGGTAAGAGACCCCGCACTTTCCCCGGGTACCGGCACCTATTGGTTACAAAAGCACTGCCGCACCGTGATGCTTTGGAACAGGCTGGTGCAGGGAGCATTTCTGGAAAAGACTTGGTCCCAGCTTGCTGAGGGGGACAAGAACCGCCCCTCAATGGGGCCGGGCCTGCTGCAAGGGGCGGCCGCCGCGCGGGCGAGTTTTTCAGGCAGACCTGAAAATTTAAATTACAACTAGCGACAGAGCGGTAGGCCACGCCCCCCTACGCGGTTCGCAGGCACAGGGTTAAGATGCATAGCCAGTAAACCCACCCACATTGCTTCAGCTTTGCATAGCCAGGTACCAACCCCACACTGATGAGACCCATAAAGGTTGAAACAGCCGTCTGTGGGTGGGTTTTCTGGGTGTGCACCTTAACCCTGGCTGTGCTTAAAGCTGTGACCATGCAGCAAGCTTAAGCCTATAGGGAACCATGTTTAAAATGGTTTTGAAGCAAAAAGTGGCACTGTGTGCTCATTTGCATGTCATTTCCCAGAATCCCTTGCTGCAGTGGAAGTGCTGTGTGCTGGGTGATAATGGTGAAAGGCGGGGTTGCAGACCTGCCTAAGACATGCAGATGAGCATACAGTTGTGTGTGTGTGTATATATATATATATATATATATATATATATATATATATATATATATATATATATATATATATACATATACATACAAATACACACACATACACACACATACACACACATATATATACACACACACATACAATATATATATAAACAAAGTCCACTAATTTAGCTAAAAGCACTCCACTAACTGACCACTTAGTGGAGGTGAACAGGTTTATACATTATACTATAGATATAGCAGGACAACCTGCTTTAAGAACTTTTAAGGAAAGGTATTCAGAGATATACCAAATAAGTATACATGGGAAGGATGTTGATCCAGGGAGTAATCTGATTGCCACTTCTTGGAGTCAGGAAGGAATTTATTTTTCCCCGTTTGAGATATGACACTGGGGTTTTTTGTTTGGCTTCCTCTGGATCAATAAGTAAGTATAGATAAGTATCTGTTGTCTAAATTTAACATAGGTTGAACTTTCTGGACATACGTCTTTTTTCAACCTCATCTACTATGTAACTATGTAACTATAGTATGTAACTATGTAACTATAGTACAGGTAGTCCTCATTATCCAACGTTTCACTTTACAACGAATGGCATATCCAACGCTTTACAATGCAACCTATGGGCCGTTTTACAACGCCCGAATGCGTTATCCGACGCTCACCGCCACTGATTAACATGGGACTCACTTTGCAACGGTTTCACTATCCAACGCTACTCCCAGAACGGATTCTGTTGGATAACCGAGGACTGCCTGTATGTAACTATGTAACTACACTATGTAACTATGGCATGTAACATTGTAACTGGAACACTGAAACCTACTGAACTAAAAATAAATAAAACATTCACATATTCAAAAGTAGAAAGTACGTCAAAATTGTCAGCCAACTTTCAAACGGCGCAAACCCTGAAAAGTCTGTTTGTAGTGTTAGTGCAGAATTCACTTGATATGTATCAACTAAAAATGTATTTGACTCAGCAAATGTTTTATTATGTAGCTTAACAAAATGTATTCTTTTCAGAAATCATTTACATTTACTACTAACTAGCTAGAAAACAAAAATGTGTATTTTTTATTCCTCCTATACTTATAATGCACACAAATCAGTAGTAAAGAAAGTCAGCCGCATAATCCCAGCCCGTCCCTCAGAGTTAAACGCGCGCTCTCCTGTCCTAGTTGGACGGAGACCTGTGTATAGCGAGCTTTTTGGTGTGCCTGGGATATGTCGTTCTGTGTTTTGCAGAACTTTCATTTTCTGCTCAGCACCTGCGAGACACTCACACAGGAAACTGTCACAGAAAGGATGTTATTTGCTGCAGAGCGGCAGCTTAAAGGGGCAGCTCTATGTAGCGGGTCCAAAAAAAAGGTTTAGTGTTATCGGTTTTCCTATTAAAAAAAAATGTCATCACCCTTGAGCCTGTCAGTGCCGGAGGAGCAGCGACATCGTTGACTGAGCCACCTGTGCTGAAGCAGTTATATCCCTAAAACCTGACCTGTTTGTGGCCTTTGCGGTCCTGGGTTGCCAGGTGTCCAGTATTGAACCGGACTGTCCTGTATTTGGACACTCTGTCCAGTACAAAATTAGATGTAATACTGGGCGTGTATGTGTATACCGGTATTACCTCTCTGGGTGTGTATGTGTATACCGGTATTACCTCTCTGGGTGTGTATGTGTATGTGTATACCGGTATTACCTCTTGGGGTGTGTATGTGTATACCGGTATTACCTCTCTGGGCGTGTATGTGTATACTGGTACTACCTCTCTGGGTGTGTATGTGTATACCGGTATTACCTCTCTGGGCGTGTATGTGTATACCGGTATTACCTCTCTGGGTGTGTATGTGTATACCGGTATTACCTCTCTGGGCGTGTATGTGTATACCGGTATTACCTCTTGGGGGGTGTATGTGTATACCGGTATTACCTCTCTGGGCGTGTATGTGTATACCGGTATTACCTCTTGGGGTGTGTATGTGTATACCGGTATTACCTCTCTGGACGTGTATGTGTATACCGGTATTACCTCTCTGGGCGTGTATGTGTATACCGGTATTACCTCTCTGGGCGTGTATGTGTATACCGGTATTACCTCTCTGGGCGTGTATGTGTATACCGGTATTACCTCTCTGGGCGTGTATGTGTATACCGGTATTACCTCTCTGGGAGTGTATGTGTATACCGGTATTACCTCTCTGTGCGTGTATGTGTATATCGGTATTACCTCTCTAGGCGTGTATGTGTATACCGGTATTACCTCTCTGGGCGTGTATGTGTATACCGGTATTACCTCTCTGGGCGTGTATGTGTATACCGGTATTACCTCTCTGGGAGTGTAAGTGTATACCGGTATTACCTCTCTGGGCATGTATGTGTATACCGGTATTACCTCTCTGGGAGTGTATGTGTATACCGGTATTACCTCTCTAGGCGTGTATGTGTATACCGGTATTACCTCTCTGGGCGTGTATGTGTATACCGGTATTACCTTTCTGGGAGTGTATGTGTATACCGGTATTACCTCTCTGTGCGTGTATGTGTATATCGGTATTACCTCTCTAGGCGTGTATGTGTATACCGGTATTACCTCTCTGGGCGTGTATGTGTATACCGGTATTACCTCTCTGGGCGTGTATGTGTATACCGGTATTACCTCTCTGGGAGTGTATGTGTATACCGGTATTACCTCTCTGGGCGTGTATGTATATACCGGTATTACCTCTCTGGGCGTGTATGTGTATACCGGTATTACCTCTCTGGGCGTGTATGTGTATACCGGTATTACCTCTCTGTGCGTGTATGTGTATATCGGTATTACCTCTCTAGGCGTGTATGTGTATACCGGTATTACCTCTCTGGGCGTGTATGTGTATACCGGTATTACCTCTCTGGGCGTGTATGTGTATACCGGTATTACCTCTCTGGGAGTGTATGTGTATACCGGTATTACCTCTCTGTGCGTGTATGTGTATATCGGTATTACCTCTCTAGGCGTGTATGTGTATACCGGTATTACCTCTCTGGGCGTGTATGTGTATACCGGTATTACCTCTCTGGGCGTGTATGTGTATACCGGTATTACCTCTCTGGGAGTGTATGTGTATACCGGTATTACCTTTCTGGGCATGTATGTGTATACCGGTATTACCTCTCTGGGAGTGTATGTGTATACCGGTATTACCTCTCTAGGCGTGTATGTGTATACCGGTATTACCTTTCTGGGCGTGTATGTGTATACCGGTATTACCTCTCTGGGCGTGTATGTGTATACCGGTATTACCTCTCTGGGCGTGTATGTGTATACCGGTATTACCTCTCTGGGAGTGTATGTGTATACCGGTATTACCTCTCTGTGCGTGTATGTGTATATCGGTATTACCTCTCTAGGCGTGTATGTGTATACCGGTATTACCTCTCTGGGCGTGTATGTGTATACCGGTATTACCTCTCTGGGCGTGTATGTGTATACCGGTATTACCTCTCTGGGAGTGTATGTGTATACCGGTATTACCTCTCTGGGCGTGTATGTGTATACCGGTATTACCTCTCTGGGAGTGTATGTGTATACCGGTATTACCTCTCTGGGCGTGTATGTGTATACCGGTATTACCTCTCTGGGAGTGTATGTGTATACCGGTATTACCTCTCTAGGCGTGTATGTGTATACCGGTATTACCTCTCTGGGCGTGTATGTGTATACCGGTATTACCTCTCTGGGCGTGTATGTGTATACCGGTATTACCTCTCTGGGCGTGTATGTGTATACCGGTATTACCTCTCTGGGCGTGTATGTGTATATCGGTATTACCTCTCTGGGCGTGTATGTGTATACCGGTATTACCTCTCTGGGCGTGTATGTGTATACCGGTATTACCTCTCTGGGTGTGTATGTGTATACCGGTATTACCTCTCCGGGCGTGTATGTGTATACCGGTATTACCTCTCTGGGAGTGTATGTTTATACCGGTATTACCTCTCCGGGCGTGTATGTGTATACCGGTAATACCTCTCTGGGCGTGTATGTGTATACCGGTATTACCTCTCTGGGCGTGTATGTGTATACCGGTATTACCTCTCTGGGCGTGTATGTGTATACCGGTATTACCTCTCTGGGCGTGTATGTGTATATCAGTATTACCTCTCTGGGCGTGTATGTGTATACCGGTATTACCTCTCTGGGCGTGTATGTGTATACCGGTATTACCTCTCTGGGCGTGTATGTGTATACCGGTATTACCTCTCTGGGTGTGTATGTGTACACCGGTATTACCTCTCCGGGCGTGTATGTGTATACCGGTATTACCTCTCTGGACATAGTGACCTGACTGGCTTGAGGGGCCAGGGGATTTCCCTGAGCAGGGAGAGAGCAGGGCTTTTGCTAGGGGGCTGGGCAGCTTCCTCCATACTGATTGGCTGCTCGGTAACCTTGTACTTTGTATTTACTGATGATCTATTAGGGTGGTTTGAGCAGCACACATTATTACTAGGTGGTGCTTTAATTTATGAATTTATTTTTTATTTTTACTCCTATCCTCACTGCCAACACTATTTATTTACCATCTGTTCCACAAGCTGATCCAGTGGGGTTTTTACCCTGACTGTTTGCACCATTAGTCCCCTTTACCCTACTGGTAATACTTAGTAGGAGGTTTTCCACCTTTATTTATAAGGTGACTTTGGTGCTAGTGTAGTCTGATTTAATTTCTTTTTATTCGCGTTATATACACACTTGGTGATATATGTTTAAAGTAATTCATTAAAAGTTATATTTTAATTAGTGGTGTGCAATTAAGTGAATTCTCTTCGGAGTCCAATCATTTTGTACTCCTTATTTTTGCTGCTAGGTAATGCAGCCAATCAGGAAGGGGGTGTCAGGAGCCTGGGGGTGGGGCCAAGGAGAGGAGGAAACAGCATGGAACAGAGAGAGGAGACTGGTGTGTGCCATGTGTGTATAGGTGCTGTGTGTATAGGTGTTGTGCTATTGTGTGTGTGTCCTGTGTATATGTGTTCGCTCTTGTCCTGGTGTGTGAGAGAGGATGTAGGGAGTGGGGTGAAGGGCGGGGGGATGAGGGGAGGGGGGTGAGAGAGGAGGGGAGGGGGGTGAGAGAGGAGGGGAGGGGGGTGAGAGAGGAGGGGAGGGAATGAGAGGATGAGGGGTGTGGGGTGAGAGGATGAGGGGAGGGGAGGATGAGAGGAGGATGGGTGAGAGAGGATGAGGGGAGGAGAGGGGAGAGGATGAGGGGAGGGGGATGAGAGGAGGATGGGTGAGAGAGGATGAGGGAAGGAGAGGTGAGAGGATGAGGGGAGGGGGGGTGAGAGGATGAGAGGAGGGGGGGTGAGAGGATGAGAGGAGGGGGGGTGAGAGAGTATGAGGGAAGGAGGGGTGAGAGAGGATGAGGGGAGGAGGGGTGAGAGGAGGAGGGGTGAGAGAGGATGAGGGGAGGGGGGGTGAGAGAGGAGGAGGGGGTGAGAGAGGATGAGGGGAGGGGGGTGAGAGAGGATGAGGGGAGGGGGGGTGAGAGGATGAGGGGAAGGGGGGTGAGAGGATGAGGGGAGGGGGGAGAGAGAGGATGAGGGGAGGGGGGTGAGAGAAGACGAGGGGAGGTGAGAGAGGATAAGGGGAAGGGGGGTGAGAGAGGATGAGGGGAGGGGGGAGAGAGAGGACGAGGGGAGGGGGGAGAGAGAGGACGAGGGGAGGTGGGGTGAGAGAGGACGAGGGGAGGTGAGAGAGGACGAGGGGAGGTGAGAGAGGACGAGGGGAGGAGAGAGAGGACGAGGGGAGGTGAGAGAGGACGAGGGGAGGGGGGGAGAGGGGAGGGGGAGGGGAGGGGGAGGGGAGGGTAAGGGGGGAGAGGGGGGGAGAGAGAGGGGGAGGGGGAGAGGGGGGGAGAGAGAGGGGGAGGGGGAGAGAGGGGGAGGGGAGGGGGGGAGAGAGGGGGAGGGGAGGGGGGGAGAGAGGGGGAGGGGGGGAGAGAGGGGGAGGGGAGGGGGGGAGAGAGGGGGAGGGGAGGGGGGGAGAGAGGGGGAGGGGAGGGGGGGAGAGAGGGGGAGGGGAGGGGGGGAGAGAGGGGGAGGGGGGGGGAGAGAGGACGAGGGGGGTGAGAGAGGACGAGGGGAGGTGAGAGAGGACGAGGGGAGGTGAGAGAGGACGAGGGGAGGGGGGCGGAGAGAGGGGATGGGGGGTGAGAAAGGATGAGAAGATGGGGGGTTGAGAGGAGGGAGAGTGAGATAATGAAGAGGGGTGCAGCAATGTTGGAATTTGTGGGTAGAGTAGCATTAAGATCAGTATTGCTCAAGCACCTTTCACAATTGTATTTTCGGGGAAGCCACCTGTCAGCCCTCCTGGAGGAACCCGCGTTTTCCCTCCTGCTCTAGAACCTGACTCCGGAACGCGTGGCTTGATGGCAGCGCAGACTTACTGAAGCGGAGGAAGATCTGACTGTCCCTGCGCTCCGCGCTCAGCTGATCGGAGAGCAGCAGTTCCGGGTATTGCTGCAGTCTGATTTTCTGGACAATGTTCTCTGCCTCCTGCGCAACAGAGACGTGGAAACAAAATACACCGGCTCAATGTGCGGAGACGAGCGCCGGCGCGGTAACGGTAAAACAGTGAGCGTCTGAAACGTGGCGCGCGGTATTTGCGGCGCGCATTTCTATTGTTGTCGAATTTGTCGAATGATACGCTAAAAAAAACAAGCAACTTACGCAACCGTTAAGGTGGCGTAGAAAACCGCCAGGAAGAGCAGCGCAGTATCCGCAACTAAGATAACTGCGCAGGCGCTGCTTGGCGCAGGCATATTTCAGCGCGAGTTGGGACAAAATAACGACGTTACGCCGGGGGGTTTCCGTTTGGTAGATAAAGCCCATAACTAGCAGGGCGTTAGGATGGGATATTATGGATATAGCACCGGGGCTCTGACGTTAATCTAAGGGGATAATTTTACTGGTTAAGGTCGGGGGTTAAGGATTGGGGTTTTAGGGTAAAGAGTTAGGATTTTAGGATAGGGGTTTAGGGTAAGAGGTTAATGTTTTACGGGTAGGGGATTAGGGTAAGAGGTTAATGTTTTACGGGTAGGGGATTAGGGTAAGGGGTTAATGTTTTACGGGTAGGGTATTAGGGTAAGGGGTTAATGTTTTACGGGTAGGGTATTAGGGTAAGGGGTTAATGCTTTACGGGTAGGGGATTAGGGTAAGGGGTTAATGTTTTACGGGTAGGGATTAGGGTAAGGGGTTAATGTTTTACGGGTAGGGGATTAGGGTAAAGGGTTAAGGTTTTATGGGTAGGGGATTAGGTCAAGGGGTTAAGGTTTTACGGGTAGAGGATTAGGGTAAGGGATTAATGTTTTACGGGTAGTGGGTAGCGTTAGTGCTAGGGGATTTTAGGGTAAAGTGTAAGGTTAGGGACTTTGGGTGAAGCGGCCGGTGGTGAGAGGTCACAGCGGCGAGGTGAGCAGTGGCTAAATGACGGCGGAAATGTGGTCATGTCCGGACCAGCCGCACATCCCCTCCCACGGCAGAGCTCGGGGAGCAGTAAGGGATTAGAGATCTTACTTACGGTGTTGGGAAGCTGTATGCGGTAGTTGAGATCCCCGAGCCAGAAAACGTGGGTAAAGCGATGCGTGAGGTTGAAGGGACTGAGCTTCTTATCCCCCAGGACCAGGAACCGCAGGATGTTAAAATAGTTCTGCTTCCTCCTGATGGGGGCGAAGAACAAGGAGCAGCATGAGAAAGCCATTTCCGGGGGTACTGTGAAATCGCAAGTGCAGTGACTGCCAAGGGGACTTCCAGGTGTAGAGAACATGAGGAGCTAAGGGGACTACACTTGGATCACAGAGAGCGGCGCTTGGAAGGGTGTGTAACTCAAGCAGTGTTATCTCTTGTATTGAGGAGTGACTGCTAAGGACCTTAAAATAATGAAGATGTGAGTTAGTCCAATATTCCAGTAGCCGGAGAAAGGAAGATTAATTGTAGGTTCTGATATCTTTTAGGGGATCAATATCAGGATCCTTCATGGTTAAATTACAGTGTACAAAGCTTTGAAACCCGTACAGGTTTCTCTGTTTCTTTTTATAGTGTTCCGTAGCAGCACAGGCGATAAGCAGCGATGGAGATAAACTCTGGTGTGGACTCCCTTAAAAGCGCATTTCCACCTATACTTATCACCTAAGGAGATATATATTCTGCACTATCGCAACTGGACAAACACGGCTATTTCCGTTTTATATATATATATATATATATATATATATATATATATATATATATAATTTTAATGATTAATAATGTTGGTCACGGGTGCCCTAAAATGTATCCCAATACTATAATCAGTACTACAATACTACAATACTACAATCTGTGAAGATGCAGGGGTTCTCATGATTGTTTATCATGGACCATATCAGTGTTCGTAATCATGTTCAGGACTACTATAATCATGTAGCTATGTTCATCAGTAGACATGTACAGTGTGACGGTGAGGGGGTAACCAGGCTATATAATAAGCCCATGTGGTTACCCCTGAAACCGTGGAGTCCCTGGCAGCAACATAGCACCATAAGCCAGGGGCCAGGTAACATAACATGTGAAAGTTAAAGTGACCCCTGCTTTTCCACTTTTCATGTTCCCTTTGTCCCAGACTCATTAAACATTCTTTGTGTAAGTTTTAGGGGGGATATTTGGGTCGAAATGCAGTTGTTTTGTTTGCAGGACTTCAGGGGCCAAAGATACCGGTATTCCTCTAATTCTCTCCGGCGTGCAGGCATGATTTGCCGGTACGTGGGGTGAGTTACACCGGGGCTGCCCAGTGTCCCCCAGACTCCTGGTTTTCGAGCCCAGATATCACAGTCCTATGTCCCGCATAGATATGGGTCTCCCCAAGTTATAACATGTATTAAAATATATTTTATAATGTTTGGTGCATTTACTATAAAATGTCTATTCAGTCAGCCCGGGCATCCATATAGGTGCCGGGAAGTCATAGTTCAAAGAGGAGATGGGATGTTGAGAGGTGTCAGGGTGCTAAGTGGCCGGGGCAGGGCGCAGTACTGGGTCAGGAGAACAGAGACCCCCTGTGGGGAGGACACTCTGATTTGCTGGACTCAGTGGAGCCTGCCCGGTAGGTGGCAATAGGTTGACTGGGGGAAGCGGCAGAATGTCGGCACATTTCCCATTGGTCAATACATATGTCCCGCCCACGGGGCATTCCGAACCGGCTTGGCACACCCCCTCCTCTGACGTCAGCCAAAGGACGAGCCCCTATTCCTATTGACTGGAGTGGAGGAATTCCAACGCTCTGAATGGTCGGTCCTCCTACCTCCATGCTGAACATAGAACAGCAGAAGGTACGTAAGGAGAAGCCCCAGTCAAAGAACCAGACGATCCTGTGACTTGGGCCGGTGATGCAAAGGTGGGCTTTTCAAAGTTGCTCTCTTACTAATAGCAGAACAAATTTTGGAGCTAAGAAAGCCCGCCTAGCTGAGGCTAAGTCAGACGCGAGTTCCAAGTTCTCATTTTAGAATGTAGCGGTCGCGGCTAGAGCTTCTAGCTAAAAAGAGGACCAGGAAGTCCGGGTGGATATCCCGGTCAGGGTAAGCCTTCCAAAGCAGGCGCCCTGCACCTATTTTAGCCCAGTTTTCACCCCCAGAGCCCCAGTAAGTGTGTTTTTCGTCTGTATTTTGTGTATTCATTGTGTGTATTTTATTCCACTACTGTGTTTTGCCTAGAGAATGATCCCGGTATAAAAGTGTTAAAAGTCCTGGTCTCCCGTGACATACAGTATTAAAAATACTTGACTTTGGGCAACATTTACTAAGCAGCGATATTCTGTAAGGCCCGTCTCATGCATTTAAATTAACCATATGGTGTCTCCCGCCCTGGAAGGTATCTTATGGAATAGCGGCGTTTAGCAAAAAAATGGGCCACAGCTTCTCATGAAGCAACCTACAGCTTCTCACGGAGCAACCTACAGCTTCTCACGGAGCAACCTACAGCTTCTCACGGAGCAACCTAAAGCTTCTCACGGAGCAACCTACAGCTTCTCACGGAGCAACCTACAGCTTCTCACGGAGCAACCTACTGCTTCTCACGGAGCAACCTACTGCTTCTCACGGAGCAACCTACTGCTTCTCACGGAGCAACCTACTGCTTCTCACGGAGCAACCTACAGCTTCTCACGGAGCAACCTACAGCTTCTCACGGAGCAACCTACAGCTTCTCACGGAGCAACCTACAGCTTCTCACGGAGCAACCTACAGCTTCTCACGGAGCAACCTACAGCTTCTCACAGAGCAACCTACAGCATTTATATATTGGCAGTGATAGAAAAGCTACAGAGCAGCGGAAAAAAGCTTTTTGAAGGTGAATTCTGCACGTTTTTGAGGAGGCCCATTAAAGTCTCTGTGGACCATTGGTGGTCTGTCCTTCCCATTAGAAAAAGAACCTCTGTCCTAAGGTCAGCTCAGGAGAGATCAGGTCTGACAGGGTACGCTCACATCGGGGATCTGGAACTGAAGTGACACCCAATACCTGAGTTTCTTTTCACTCCCAGAGGTTAGGTGACTGTTAATGAAGCCAAACGAAGTTCCGTTAAACATAAACGAGGCACCAACTGCTCCTTTATTACCTAAAATAGGAAGGAAATTGGTTACAGAAGAGCGCGTGCCGCCTGGTTCTGAGTTCACTCGTACTTAATTTGTCCACTTAATGCTGCTGATTACGTTTTGCTTTTATTACTGCTTTATGTTGCCGTAAACCTCTTCCGCGCGTGCTCCTTACTGTAATGCTGCACACCAATGATATTATCAACACGTTATTAATGGCATGTTAAAGGAGCAATACAAGCGGGCAATTGTTTGGCAATTTGTTCTATTTTTTAACATTGGGTTGAAGACGGGGGTCTCCGGAGCTGAACCCCATTAATTTCATCTTCGGGGAACCCCTACTTCCAGAGATACAGGCATCAGTAGGGGGTGCCAGTATCTCCTGCAAGTGTGAATGTCCCCCCGTAACGTGGGCCAATAGGAAGCAGAACTGGAGGACTTGAGTTGAGCGCCCCTGTGTTGAGCTGAGCGCCCCTGTGTTGAGCTGAGCGCCCCTGTGTTGAGTTGAGCGCCCCAGTGTTGAGTTGAGCGCCCCTGTGTTGAGCTGAGCGCCCCTGTGTTGAGTTGAGCCCCCTGTGTTGAGTTGAGCGCCCCTGTGTTGAGTTGAGCGCCCCTGTGTTGAGCTGAGCGCCCCTGTGTTGAGTTGAGCGCCCCTGTGTGGAGTTGAGCGCCCCTGTGTGGAGTTGAGCGCCCCTGTGTGGAGTTGAGCGCCCCTGTGTGGAGTTGAGCGCCCCTGTGTGGAGTTGAGCGCCCCTGTGTGGAGTTGAGCGCCCCTGTGTGGAGTTGAGCGCCCCTGTGTGGAGTTGAGCGCCCCTGATATAAAGTATAGTGGGGTTCAGCTTGGGAAGATCCCCAGTTTTGATTATGATTTTTTTTTTTTTACTTTAAAATAATGACAAGAAATAAATGCACAAAAGCGCACAAGGGACAGGATTAGTATTAATTTATTAAAACAAACACATAAACAGCTGAGGGGATCCAACCCCTCCTCAGCTCAATGAATTAACTGCCCAGAAATGTAAACCATATATATGGTCTCTAAACATAGAAAGCTCTAACACAGTAAAACATACACAACAAAAACACAATCAATGTAAAAATAATAAACAGAGAGAGTACTAACAGCCCAAGGGAGTTAAGATAAAAACCGCCATAGAGAGCTATAATACTGCTGACAGGGGGAAGCGAACACTCACACTGAGGCAGAGAAGGGGGACCTCTGATGGCCGTACAGGATCCGGATCACGGCATCAAAGGAAGATGGAAACAACCGCCTCTTGAGCCTCAGGCAAGCTCCGTTTCAGCCTCTCAGCAAACACGCGCAGGATGACCTGTCGTGACCTCTACGCGTTTCGCACCACGTGCTTCATCAGGAGGTCACGTACAGCGTCATCTGCGCGTATTTGTAGGGAGAAGGGAATCAGTTAGGACGGCCCCCTTCCGACGCCAGACCCAATGCCCTTAGAATGCCAGTAGTATGTTTAAAGTGATGCTACCTCTTTCCCTTGAAATGTCACGTATTGCAGCGGTCACGTGTTGCTGGTTTAACAGACATAGATACGAATCCAAACCTGCAGTACTTACATATAACATAACTTGAGATCATCAACTTATATACATACACTGAATTAGAGCAGAAACAGATATACATTTTACATATTAATTACACATGATGAGACTATAATTCATCTTTAAAATACCCAGTTAAAACTAAATACATATAGTGCTTTAATAAAAACATATAATGTTAATACATATACCATAAAAATGAGAGACAAATATAGTATTAAATAATTAATGAAAGTAAAAATAAAAATAAAATTTAAACAGACATTGAGCCAAATATATTATCTCAAAAATGGAGTGAGCTCAATAAGTTCATTAAAACCAATCGGATGTCTAGTTTGCAATTCATATATCCAATACTGTTCACGTTTTAATAAATGATTATCTCTATTGCCTTGTCTGCTGTTCATTTGGATATGTTCAAGCCCTTTAAATGTAATGCAGGTGGGGTCATTGTTGTGGATCTCTTTAAAGTGTTTTAGTAGTGGTGTAAGCGGCATACCTTTAGCAATAAATTTCGGTATGTTTTTTACGTTTCTCAAATGTTCTAACATACGCATTTTTAGTGGCCTTTTTGTCTTGCCTATGTACTGTAAATTACAGTTACACTGCAAGACATAAACCACATGCGTAGTCTGACAGTTAATGAAACTTTTTGTGTTGTAACTCCGCTTAGTGGCACAAGACGTGACTGTAGTTCCTTTACAAATATGTTTGCACGCCTTGCACCTCCCACATTTATATGTGCCTTTAATGCCCAAGCGATCTTTAATGTCACCAGATGCAATGACTTTTCTGGTGATTTTTTTTTTTTACTTTAAAATAATGAGTAGAAGGTCTTGATGTTTTAAGCATTTATATACAAGTGAGAGATCACGGCGGAGGATCACTGCAGAGCAGCGTTTCTCAACCAGGGTGCCCTCTGCAAATGGAATTCAAGTGATTCGGAATCCATGTTGTCTGTTAGAATCCATTTTGTTTCCCCAGACTATTCCCACTGAACTGAGAAAGATTGTGTAATATAAGGAAAAACACATTGAAGTATTGGTAACTGTATATAAAGACAGGGTGGGAATAAGAGTACAGAAAGAAAACAATTTGATTGACAAACACTTGCCCATACAGAGGCCCGTTACAAATTCAACTTGTAACTAATTTCCAGCCGAGCCGTTGCTATTAGCATTGTTAGATTTCTTTAGGGACGCCAGTTTTTGTGTCCGGCAGACTATGTGGGATTGCATTTTTAGGACCCGTGGTACTCTTCCAAGTGTATAGTGACTCTGTGGCACGCCTTAAAATTGTATTATGACTTTGAGGAACCGGGACTTATTTATCCTACATACCGAACGTAAAAATACTATTGCTGTGGTAGAGCTTCTATTTATTTTTAATGAACTAACAGCTTTCCATATAATTTATAATTAATAATATATATTATCACATGCAGACACAAAGCTAGAGTAAAAAGTAACAAACCCCTCCACTGTACAGTATACAGAAAATACAAATACCCCGTGTGAGCACAGTCACACGTCTCAGGCAGGTCTGCACCCCCGCCTGTCCCCATTATCTCCCAGCATACACTGCTTCCGCTGCAGCCAGGGATTCTGGGTAATAACATACAAATGCGCACTCACAGTGTCTCACCTTTCTATGATGATTATTACTATTAGTATTATTACTACATCAAATATAAATAACTTTTTTTTAAATTAAAAATGTGGCAAAAATAAAACAGTCGTGTTTGGGAGAATAAAATGTCAGCCAATACCAGATTTGGTCTAATGGGGAAGCCCTGGGGCATAGAAATAAGGGAGAAACATCAAAGCACTTCCTCACCGAGCCTGTTGGCAATCCCAGTCTTCACGCTGTTGGTGAACACATGGCTGATGCGATGAGCATGTTCATGCTTTGCCAGGATGACAATGCGGATGTTCCAGAGCGTTTGAATCGTAATCTATATTAAAATACAGTGTCCACAATCAGTTAGTTGGTCTGAGCTACACTTATTCACATTGCCACACGTACACTGGCGTCGGCACGTGCCGATTTTCCGCGAGTCTCACGGACTCCTACGAATTCTCGCTGGTGGGAACCATTGCCATTACTTAATCGAAAAGCCGCCAGATCTCACCGGCACTTCCTGACTCCCCGAATATTAACCCTTTCACTGCCATGCTTTGCTGGCCCCTCAGGCTTGGTAGGGAGGTTGAAGCTTTCAATGTAAATTAGTTCAATTAAGAAGATTTCCCCCCCCCCCCCCCCCCCACCCCAGCAGCTTAAATATGAATAAAACACCAATATGTGATCATTTTTTGTTATAACGCTGCAGGCATTTGAGATGAGTGATATGAAGTCAGTTGTATATAGACTACTTGGATTATCATAATATATAAACATGGTGGGCCATACTTATCAAGCAGTCTTTTGCCATAAGAGACCTCCGGCTTTGGAAGACACCTTACAAGCCCATTTACTTTAATGGCAGTTGCCCGGTGGCAGAAGACTGCTTAGGATAGATGGCCCAGAATGTTTCATAACAAATATGAGCATTACCAGTTTGTAGTCGGCCGTGGTAATCTCGTTGAGAGAGCGAAGTAGGATGTCTACCCATTCCTTCTCGTTCAGTGGATCCTCCTGTGTACCAATCACGTAGATATCATGTTCAATGTAATCCGTGGTCTCATCACGTGTCTTCCCCTGACCTTTGCAGAGGAACCACGATATGATCTTCTTCGGCGGGGGCGCATCACCTGCCACAGTAAAAGCAGAGCCCAGTAAATAGAAGGGCGGGTGTCAGGGCCGGCTGGGAGTATGGCGGGGCTCGGTGCCGGGGGAGAGCGCAGGGTCTCTTACCTTCTCCGGCATCTCCTCCTGCTCTGCATATTCGGCATCTCCTCCAGCTAGATTGTGGCATCATGTGACGTCACGTTGTCGCCACATGCCGTCACGTTATGGCAAAGCGTCGCCCTATGACGTTGCGGCGTCATTTGGCGCCGTGCTGCAATAGCGATGCGTCATCACACTGAGAAGATGCTGGAGATGCGGACCAGGACGAGAAGCTTACAGCTCCGGAGAGAAGGTGAGAGGCACTTACAGAGGCCCCCGCGATCTCCTCCGGCAATCAGTTCAAATGTGGTGGGGGAGACTGGGGGGTCTCTGTAAGCGCGAGGCGCGGTGCAGCTGCATTAATGGTGCCGCCATCAACCCGGCCCTGGCGCCCGCGGAGGAAACTAGGTTAGGTCAGAGCTCTAAGGGTCTCGTTACTGCACAGTAATGGACATTCAGCATCTTGTGACTGATGACTGTGGACTATAGCAACATTGATACATAGAAGAGGACAGACGGTACCCACCCATGTTCCATGTCCCGGTGAAAATGGACAGCATGTCGGGCTCTGGCTGGTCTGCGTGTTTGTTCTTCATTTGCTGGAGAAGTTGGCAGAAACCTTCTCGCTTCTGTTTTGGAGAAAGGGTGATACAAAGGAGGCTTACATTGCAAGTGATAGGGGGTCTTGGTATGCTAAGTTGTTACCTTCCCCTGGGATCAATCTGGGTTCAATTGTTGGTTTTACTATAAGTGAAAGAGTTAAAGCAGCAAAACGTGGGAAATCTTATATGGGTTTATTTTTCAATAAATCAGTTCTGTAGTATTAGATAATAAAGAAATGCCATTTGTGATTAACTTATTTTGACACAAAAGAAGCCAAATATTTGCCTTTAGCCTGGTTATATTTGCTTAAGGAAGCCTGTTACATGTTTTTAATTGTTTGCAAAGGGCTGTATTCTGGATGTCTACGTGGGACTGCCCCCCCCATCTAATTGAGTGTTACAAATGTTTAAATAAATAAATATAACACTATATATAAATATAACACTTTAGGTTAAGCACATTTCCAATATATTTGTTATCTTTTTCTGCTCAAACTATATCTAGTTGTTTCTGCTAATAATATGTCCGAGTGAACGCATGCATTTTCATGCATATGTTGCTGCCAACATCTTGCACAAGTATATTTAAATAACGACGAAACAATTGGTGTGCTCAAACCTACCAACATACCACAATGCATTAGTAACCCGCTGTATTGTTCTGTGCCTCGGGACTGCTGCCAAGGACACAGAATTGGCCAGACAGTTCTGGAAAACAAATACAAAACCCCATGCGCTGCTCCCAAACTGGCTCGCCATTTATTAGAGCAATTATACATCCTAAGGCTGCGCTTATAGTGCCGGCGGCGGTCGCTGGAAAAATCAAATAGAGATGACTTCCAGCGATCGCGACCGAACCGTCGCTCCATCGCCTCGCATTACTATAAGCGCACGCGACGGCGGCAATGCATTTGTTTTGCCCCGACGTCGCGTCGCTGTCGCCGTCACTATAAGCGCAGCCTTAGGGCCTCATGCAGAGAGCAGCGCTATTTCAAATCTCGCCATTTTTTGGGGAAATTCGCGCACAAAACTGCCGAAAATGGCGAGTTACGGAAAACGCGCCATTTTTTTTTTCGTTTTCAAAATCTCGCCGCGCGGCTGGCGAGAACCTACATCTCGCCAGTTTTAAAACTCTCCTAATGCAGAGAGCCGCGAACGGCATCTAGCGGCTGTTCGCGCCAAGAAAATGGCGCGATTTGCTAGTATTTGCCTCGCCAAGAAAAGTTGGCAATTACATGGAGCTCGCCGCCTATAGGAAAGGGAAAAAAAAATGCGCGTTTTTTTTTTAACACATTTCTACAGCGCGCATCTCTCCAATTCTAACTCGCCACACGCATTAATGACAAACATTGCAGAATTCGCACATTTCTGCATATGGAGAATAAAACTCTCCAAAAAAGCTACCTTTTATTAAACTCTCCAATTTTAAAATTCGCTGCTCTCTGCATGAGGCCCTAGGTTTTTATTAACAAAGGAGTCATTTGGTTGAGATTTTTGATCACAAAATGATTGACGCCCGCTATCCACATCAAGGTAAACGCCATTAACATATAATTAAATAACATCCCACACTTGGGAAACATCTTTGCTCTCCCTTCCCTCTAGTTGTACCGGTACCCTCACTGCAAAGGGACCTGTGACATATTTCCCATGTACGGTATCCTTTTACTGATGTTGCAGGAGACAAAGGAGGGAGTAGCGGGGGATGAGTAACACAGGAGGGGGAGGGAGTAGCGGGGGATGTGTAACACAGGAGGGGGAGGGAGTAGCGGGGGATGAGTAACACAGGAGGGGGAGGGAGTAGCGGGGGATGATACCTTTTATTGGACCAACAAGTAGGTGAAATGTTACATGCTTTCCCACCTCTCAGCGTCAGGGTTTACCTGATGAAGGACCCTGAGAAGTGGGAAAGTTTGTAACATTTCACCTACTTGTTGGACCAATAAAACGTATCATACCCCGTACTCCCTCTCCCTCCTCTGTTATTCCATGGAAGACAGGACCCCCACGGCCCCCACCCTTCTTTGTCTACTGATGTTAAAACCAAAGCGATTTCTTCCTTCTTGATCTCCACTGATGGGAAATCCTAAACACAAAAGAGAGTTCTGCCCAAGTCTGTGACTTACCTTCGAGTCGGCAAACACGTATTCCTTGCGCTGAGTCCTTTCCTTCTCTGTTTCCAGCACAATGACAAGTTTATTGGGGAACTTCTGGGACTTGATTAGCTGCAGAACTGAGCAGAAATAAACCCTTCACCACACTTACCAGCGCTGACGGTCAGGCATTCTGGCCCATATTTTCTAACTGGTGCTATTCCATAAAACACCTTCTAAGCATCAGAACATACCTTCTAATCCATTCACATAAATGGGCCATAAGGTGTCTTCTGGCGCCAGAAAGTGTCTTGTGGAATAGCAGCACTTAGTAGATATGGGTCTCTATCCAAGAGCACAAGTACACCAAAAACATCAAACTTTGCTGGACTATGAATTCAATCCCACCAGCCTTCCACTAACTGGCAATTGCAGAGGTTCTCAACTCCAGTCCTGAAGACCGCACCACCCCCTCAACGGGTCAGGTTTTCAGGATATCCCTGCTTCAGCACAGGTGGCTCAATCAGTGGCTCGGTCAAAGATGGGAAGCAGGGATATCCTGAAAACCTGACCTGGTGGGGGGTCCCGAGGACTGGAGTTTAGAACCCCTGAGCTATTCTGTTTGTGTCCAATCTGTACTTCTCAGGAGCTGGGAGTGATCATACTGTGTATTTCTTCCTTGGTACAACAGCCGCTCCTAAAATAAACATACTTTTTGTGCTGTGATAGAATTTATCGTCTGGGCCGTCCTTGGACTTTTTCATGATAAGTTTCCCAAGTTCCACGTCAACTTTCAGGTGAGTTTTCTGGGAGATGCCCAGAGAGTCAGCTTTAACCTGCAGGAGAAAGGAAAACCGATGTTTATTCGTTTCAATAAGTGTTGGGTCATAAGAACATAGGAAAATAATATATGATATTATTTGGGGGGGAGGGGGGGAGTTTTTCTTTAGCAATACAAAAGGATGGGGAAAATCACAAATATAACATCATAAAACAAACAAATAATATTTCAATTAGGATAAGAACATTAGTATCAGAAAATGTAAAAATAATACAATGGCAGGGGAAATTACTTTTCCATGCAGAACTGCAAGAGTAGAAGGACAGACAACAGAGGGTTGTCATAAATGGAACTTTTTCAGGTTGGGCTAAAGTCGTGAATGGAGTACCTCAGGGATCGGTACTGGGACCCCTGCTTTTTAACTTGTTTATTAATGACCTTGAGGTTGGGATCGAGAGCAAAGTCTCCGTCTTTGCCGATGACACTAAATTGTGTAAGGTAATAGAATCAGAGCAGGATATAATTCCCCCCCCAGAAGGACTTGGAGAGACTGGAAACGTGGGCAGGTAAATGGCAGATGAGGTTTAATACAGATAAATGTAAGGTTATGCATTTGGGATATAAGAATAAACAGATGACGTACAAATTAAATGGGGTTAAATTGGGGGAATCCTTGATAGAGAAGGATTTAGGAGTGCTTGTAGACAGCAGGCTTAGCAATATTGCCCAAAGTCATGCAGTAGCTGCAAAGGCAAACAAGATCTTATCTTGCATCAAACGGGCAATGGATGGAAGGGAAGTAATCATAATTATGCCCCTTTATAAAGCGTTGGTAAGACCACACCTTGAATATGGAGTACAATTTTGGGCACCAATCCTTAGAAAAGACATTATGGAACTAGAGAGTGCGCAGAGAAGAGCCACCAAATTAATAAAGGGGATGGACAATCTAACTTATGAGGAGAGGCTAGCTAAATTAGATTTATTTACATTAGAAAAGAGGGGATATGATAACTATATACAACTATATTCAGGGACAAGGAGCTTTCAAAAGAACTATTCATCCCAAGGGTAGTACAAAGGACTCAGGGGCCATCCCTTTAGGTTGAGGAAAGGAGATTTCACCAGCAACAAAGGAAAGGGTTCATTACAGAATGGGCAGTTAAAATGTGAAATTCATTACCCATGGAGACTGTGATGGCAGATACAATAGATTTGTTCAAAAAAAGGTTGGACCTCTTTTTAGAAAGGAAAGGTATACAGGGATACACCAAATAAGTATACAGATGCAGCGGCCATTATTTTAAGAAATCCCGGCGCCCTTTTCGTGTGCGCTGCTGTACTCCACGCGGTATGAACGCAGTCAATCGCCCCATGCACACGTGATTATTGTGGTTGCTTTGTTTGAATTTCATGGATTGTGTGCAATTAAATGCAATGGAATGAATTAATTGTAATGTGCACAGTACTGTGCTGCTGTGTCAATTTCAGGTGTTTAAAAGCCACAACAATAAAATGCCATTTTCTGCACTCGCGTCTTAAGATGGTAAGATTGGAAGCAATCCCGCGCCATGACATTGGTATTCCGTGGTATAAACCGTGTGATTTTGTAAACTTATGGCCGCTGCATCTGTACATGGGAAGGATGTTAATCCAGGGAATAATCTGATTGCCAATTCTTGGAGTCAGGAAGGAATTTATTTTTCCCCTTATGAGATATCATTGGATGATATGTCACTGGGGTTTTTTGTTTGCCTTCCTCTGGATCAATAAGCAAGTATAGATATAGGATAATGTATCTGTCATCTAAATTTAGTATAGGTTGAACTTGATGGACGTATGTATTTTTTCAACCCAATCTACTATATAACTATGTAACTATATAACTATGTAGTAATGAAATCTCCTACTTAGTAAATAATTCTTGTAATGGAAACTTTACATCTTACATTTTTCATATTTACATTAATTTTTGGTGTAACAATATATAACAAATTGGGATCCATTCATTAATTTATACGTGAGCTTTTTTTCTTTGCTAATTTAAAAAGAGAGAACAAAAGCTGAAATAAAAATATTTTAATCAAGATGATTCAGGAGCTTTAACTTATTAAAATGTTCCTTATAATCTGGAAACAGTGGTCCATTTTTGTGTATTATTTTGCTATTTCCGGAATGCTAACTTCTGGATTTATGAAAAATAACAACCCAGCATCAGCAAATAGGGCCAACTGTCCTGTCCAACTGTCCTGTCCAACTGTCCTGTCCAACTGTCCTGTCCAACTGTCCTGTCCAACTTTAATTCCTTGATATAGATTTGAGGATCTGTGTACAAAAAAATGTGTTGTTTTCATATTTTGGGAGTGGCAAATAAGTGGCCTGAACTAGATGTACAAATGTTATTGGAATGTAATAATAATTTTTAAAAAATCATGTTTTTGTGCGTGCACAAAAACGTAGAAAGTGCGACAAAATCGTCCGCCGTTCAACTTGGAGTAAAAAACAAAAAAGTCTGTTGGTACTGTAAGTGCAGAATTAAGTTGCTATGTATCAATGTAAAATGTATTGGACACAGCATCAGATTTTGTAGGTAAACAAAATATATTATTATTTTCACCGTACTGCTATTATAAATAATATTACAGTAATATTTTATAATTACTTAATAGGTATAAATAAAAATAAAAATAAATTCTGTTTGAATTGAAAGTGTATCAATCAGGCATTAAACATGACGCAGTGCGTCAAAAAATCATTTTAAACAACGAGTTATGCGTCATATCTATGAAGCGTTCATAGATATAACGCACATTTATGAAGGTTTCTACAACTTTTTAGCATTAAAGTTGATGTAGAATCTCAATATAGACGCCCCTTTGTAGTTCTTCTCTTTTCATTTCCTTAGGGAAGCGACCAGTGGAGGGCCGGCTTGGTGGTGGTGCCAATGGGGCGACTGCACCAGGCCCCGTGCTGTTCTCCCCCCGCCCCCCCACCCTCCCGGTTCCCCACCTGTGGAGCGGTTGCGGCGACGATCCCGGAACCCGGGCCCAACTTCCGTGGGTCTCAACTTCTTTGCCAGAAACCCTTGGGTGAGCTTCCTCTAGCGCCAACACAACCACCGCACAGGTAGGGGAGAGGCCCCGCAACGGGCCCCCCCGATTTTGCAAGCTGTCCCTGCCGACCAGTCTTCGGTTAGAAAAATAGAGGTTCCACTGTCTCACCGCTTTCATTATCTCTGTATAGTTTGGTGAGTTAGGCTGACATTTTTCATGCTGAGTATTAGCTGGGGCCTCCGCAATGTTGAGTTCAGCGTGTCTTGTCTGCTTTGTCCGCACGTGAGTCTCTGTGTGGCATAGCGCTAATCCATTCAGGCCCTCTCAACTTGTAGTGACTTCATTCTTTTTCAGATTCTCAGACCCTGCATATATCGCAGAGGGACGAGCTACTTAACGGAACTCAGTCAAAGTGCTCCTCAACTCATACTCTAATGCAACGTGATGTCACAACTTCCACTGAGTTTGTTGATGGATCATCTCTAGGATGACCCACCATCTGACGCAGGAAGACGCTTTATAGCCCATTGACTTGAATGGGCAGTAATGTGTCTTCTGGGCTGGAAGATGCCTTATGGAGATGCACCGTAGTAAATAACTCAATATGTGCCTTAGTCACTTCAGGGAATTATGATTTCTGAAGATTCAGGTTCTGCTTCTGTATCTCCATTTACACAACACCGTATGACACTTTGTACATAATATGAAGAATAGGATAGGATATGTAACTCAATGGATGCAGGTCATGGAACAGAACGATTACCTCAAATGTTATTGGAGGGATGAGAGAGCGTCGATGTTTCACTTCAGAACCTTCCAATAAAACGGTTTTTACCTGAAACGAGAAACAACACGACATTGGAGTGTTTAATTGTGTATGTGGTTGTGTGGGTGGTGTGAAACATACAACCGATGGGTAGAAATGATAGCTGCATTGGCTACGGCTTTTTAAATCTGTATTATAGTGGTAGTGTGTCCATGGCAGAAAGTGGGTATAGTTACTATTTTCTCACCTTCTCCTCCAAGCTGGAGACCAGGGATGTGAGCTGGGTTAGTTTGTTGACCATATTACTTGTGCTGGAATCACCACACACCTGAAAAAAATATCAAATATTGGAGGTGTCTGCTAATTATTATCCACCGGGAAACATGGTATAGAAGAGGATTCTCCGCCCTGGTCCTTATGCTATAGGACTGCAAAGTAAGCCGGGATTTAAATCTACTTCTCTCAGTCCAAACTGGACTCTTTGATCTTGATCTCTCTGATGGTTTAAACTTTTTACACTGAATATATACAGTTTTTAGCAGCACCTAAAAATGAAACATACTGAGAAATAAAAATAGAAATGGTGCACGGGAACAAGGAGGAAACCTAATTTCCTCCAAAGTTACAATATATAACATAGGGGGAGTTCTCAGCACTATAACAAAGATACGATTGCAACAATAATTGTCAGAAAAACTTAATTTATATATAGCTGAAATTCCGTAGAACACACATCCATGCAATACACTGATAACGATGTAAGCTAATTATCACAACAGAAATATACAAGACTCAAGAACTACATAAATAACGAAACACACAAAAAGGGGGGTAAAATATACTAGTCAATGGAGACACTATCTAAGGCACAAGGGGAAAGGGGGAGGGGGCAAAAAACAGGGAAATAAGAGGGGAAACATTTCGGGGCTCCTAGCCCCTTCTTCTGGTCCGTTCCCTAGAGTCAATCCAATCTAGGTACTTCCCTTATCCTTGTATAAAACTAGTGCTCCCACATAAGCCAAACACACATCTGGGGATACAAGTTAGAGTAGAACACTCTCTGTAGATCAGTATCCTACAGTGGGACAGTATCCTACAGCACATAATCCTGCTACAAACCCTGAAATACTACTACTAGCACATAAATAGGCAGTCCCAAATAAAGCCGTAAAGTCCTACAAATACTGTATATCTAATGAGACACAAGCACTAGTCTAACAGAGAGCCAATATAATCACCGCAAAAAGCTGTATAAAGTATTATAACTAAATCCTATAGGCAATAAAGATCTAGTCTTAGAATATCTCTTAACTGAGCAAGGGATCAAAACAGCTGGTAAATCAGACTGCATCCTGCCTGTACCTCTGGACCACAAGACCACCGGGACTGACCAGGGGATATACCCTGCTGGTGTTACTAAGTTATACAATAAACCACCAAGTGGTTAAGTTGGAGTAAAGTTATTCTGTATCTGACCTAGGCCTGAACAAGTAGTAGCACCAACACCATAATATCCCAATTAGGATATATATATCTATATCTATATACACAATTTATTAAGGTTATGGTGGGTAAAAAAAAGTGACAAAAACCCTCCACAGTAAAGCATAAAGCAACTGTAAATATTACTGTATGTTCATTTGCATGTCTTAGACAGGTCTGCAACCCTGTATTTCCCCATTGTCACCCAGCATACAGCACTTCCACTGCAGCAAGGGATTCTGGGAAAGGACATGCAAATGAGCACTCAGTGCCACCTTTTGTCTCAAGCTCGTATTACACAAGCAAATCCTCAAGCCAATGCATGGTGTTTTAAACACAGCTTTTAGACAGAGGCTGGGATGAGATGCCATTACAACCAACCTCACACTGATGATACCCATCAAGGTTGAAACATGTCTGTGAGTGGGTTTAATGGCTTGGCATCTCATCCCAGCCTCTGTCTAAAAGCGGTGTTTAAAACACCATGCATTGGCTTGAGGATTTGCTTGTGTAATACAAGCTTGAGACAAAAGGTGGCACTGAGAGCTCATTTGCATGTCATTTCCCAGAATCCCTTGCTGCAGTGGAAGCGCTGTATGCTGGGCGATAATGGGGAGAGACAGGGTTGCAGACCTGTCTAAGACATGCAAATGAACATACAGTAATATTTACAGTATATATATATATATATATATATATATATTTATATATATATATATATATATATATATATATATGACGACCCCTGACGAAGTCGCTTTTACGTGACGAAACGCGTAGGGTTGGTGATGTCATCGCGTGCGGGTGCGTGCATGTGGAGTCCTGGGCGTTCCAGTGTTCCAGGCAGCAGAATTTCAGTGCTGGTAACTGATCAATGCAGGAGCAAAGAACGCAGAGGCACTGAGAGCTATAGCGATATGGCGCCAGCTTGTGACAGGATTTGGTGGCTGCTGAGGGCTGATGAGGTGCATTTTGTCTATCTTGGACTTCCCCACCCCTGGTGATGACTACACACAGAGATTTCTCTCCCACGTATGAATGCTTTTTTTTAATCCTGTAAGTGCAATTCCTTTGGGCTGCAGTTTTTTAATAACTGTACTCTATTGTTTAAACAGTTACATGCTATGGAGCTTGCGCTTCCGTTTGTTTTTTTGTATATATATATGTACCGCACTCAAATGAACTAGCCACAGAACGATATCATCTATTTATTTTTTGATATATATATATATATATATCAGGGCATCAGGAGGTTATCCGTACGATAGCCAGGCTGACCCAGAGTTTCTACTGGCAGGGGGTATCACGGGAGGCATCAGCGTTCTGCCACACCTGATACCTGCCAGCGAGTAGGGAGGCAAGGCGATCGGGTGAAGGCCCCCCTGAGGGCACTACCAGTGATAGGGGAACCCTTTCAGCGGGTGGCAGTAGACATCGGGCCCCTGATGATCCCCAGTAGATCGGGGAAAATGTATATTCCAATGGTCGTGGACTTTGCAAACAGGTACCCGGAGGCAGTGGCTCTTTCGTCCATTGACACCCGGAAGGTGGTCGAGGCGCTCATAAATATTTTTACTAGGGTAGTTTTCCCTAGTGAGATCCTGACTGACCAGGGAGCACAGTTCATGAGTGAGCTGCTCCAAAGTCTCTGGGCTGCATGCGGGGTGACCCCTCTCTGCTTCATCCCCTATCACCCTCAACCCAATGGACTGTGTGAGCAGTTCAATGGCACCCTGAAACAAATGCTGCGGGCATTTGGGAAGGCCGAAGGAGGGGACTGGGAAACACACCTGCAGCACCTGCTGTTTGCATTCAGGGAGGTGCCGCAGGAGTCGACCAGCTTCTCACCCTTCGAGCTTCTATATGGGCGCCTGGTGCGTGGACCACTCGACCTGTTATGGGATGGATGGGAGGGGGAGACGGATGCGATGGAGCTCCAGTATGTGGTGGAGCTCAGAGATCGGTTGGCGGATCTGATAGGATTAGCGCAGGCTAACCTAAAGGGAGCTCGGACCAGGCATAAGCACTGGTATGATAGAAATGCCCGTAGTAGAGAGTTCATCCCGTGGAAGCAGGTGCTTGTTCTGAAGCCGACTCGCCAGAACAATCTCCTAGCTGCCTGGTCTGGCCTGTATCCGATAATCTGCAGGGTGAACGAGTCAAATTACGTGGTAGCTCTGGATCAGGAGTTGGGTAGACATCGGAGCTACCACATCAACATGTTAAAACAATATCATGCAAGTGGGCCGGTGGTGATGGCAGTGTGTAGCCCACCATTGGAAGATGAACAAGCAGTGCTCTGCACGATTTCCTAAGGGAGGCCATACAGGGAGGCTCTGTAGAGGACGTGGGGATAGGGTCCCAGCTCGCGGCTTCCCAACGGAAGCAGGTGCGAGAGTTGTTAGGCTGCACTTATAGTGCCATTGTCCGCACCAGCGACGGTGACGTCACGCTACGGTCGCTGGAAAAATCTAATTGACTTGACTTCCAGCGATCGTGACCAAGCCGTTGCTCCATCGCGTTGCTTCTACAATAAGTGCACGCGATGGCAGCAATACATTTGTTTTGCCGCGACGTCACGTCGCCGTCACTATAAGCGCAGCCTTAGGAAGGTATGCGAGTCTGTTCATGGACAAGCGGGACGGACTCACATCACTCACATCACTGATCATCCAGTCAACACTGGTGATCAGAGGCCCCTCCGTAAGTCTGCGTATTGAGTGTCTGTGGAGGTAATTGGGGAAGTATTGAAAAAGGGGTGTGATCTCCAGGTCATATAGTCACTGGGCCTCGCCAGTGGTCCTTGTTCTCAAAAAGGATGGAACCACTCGTTTCTGCATAGACTAAAGGCAGTTACATGCCCAGACCATGTCAGATGCCTATCCCATGCCCCGGATGGATGAGCTGCTAGACGAGCTCGCCGGGGCAAGCTATCTGACCACAATGGATCTGTGGGTACTGGCAGATCCCATTGATCCAGGAGGTGTGGGAAAAGTCGACCTTCATCACTCCAAGTGGCTTGTATGAATTTTCGGTCATGCCATTTGGGATGAAGAACGCACCAGCTACCTTCCAGCATCTGGTCAATCGCCTGCTGGATGGAATGCAGGGGTATGCCAGGGTGTACTTAGACGACCTGGCGGTCTGTAGTAATTCCTGGCCTGACCATCTTACCCATGTAGCTGTGGTCCTAGCCCGCATCAAGGAAGCCAGGCTAACGCTAAAACCACCCAAATGGCAAATAGGGATGGCAGAGATTGTATACCTCGGGCACAGGGTAGGCAGGGGGCATCTCAAGCCTGAGCCCGCCAAGGTGAAAGCCATTGTGGGGTGGCCGGTTCCCAAAACCAAGAAACAGGTGCTAGCCTTCTTGGGAACTGCAGGGTATTACCGCAAGTTTGTACCCAATTACAGTGCTGTGGCCAAACCCTTGACAGACCTGACAAAAATAGGCCCCCTCGCACGGTTAACTGGTCACCAGAGCGTGAGGGTGCCTTCTCAGCCCCCACGGCTGCCCTGGTAAGCTCTTCAATCCTGGCAGCTCCAGACTATGAAGCATGATTCCTGATCCAAACTGATGCCTCTAATTTTAGCATTGGTGCAGTGTTGAGTCAGGTGGGGGCTGATGGGGTTGAACAACTAATTGTTTATCTGAGCCACTAGCTATTGGATCGGGAGGCTGCCTATGCTACGGTTGAGAAAGAGTGCCTGACCCTACAAGAATATGACTTTACCGCACAGCACAAAAAGGAGAGCGAGCACGGCAATGCCGATGGACTTTCCCGGCAGGATGATCGAGGCCAGGCTTAACCCTGAACTTCAGGCGTCACGGTTGGAGATGAACCCGTTGAGGTCGTTACCCCAGAGCTCTCCGCTAAAGGAGGGAGGTGTGATGGTTGGGGTAAATATGGCTGCTATTAAAGGTTAAGCCTGCCATTACCCCTACCTGTCAGTAATACAGTGCATTATATTAGGTTATATACAGTATGAATACACAGGAGGGCCCCGGGCATGCAGCGGGTTCAGTTCTAAGCGCCCGACGCAAAGCAAAAAACGTTGGAAAGTGGAACTGGCGATTTTCGTCGTGTGCGCATGCGCAAACCATCAAGTCTCCCTTCTGTGCGTGCGCACCCATCGGCAACCACCCGTTCTGCGCATGCACACCCTCGGCAACCACCCGTTCTGCGCATGCACACCCTCGGCAACCACCCGTTCTGCGCATGCACACCCTCGGCAACCACCTGTTCTGCGCATGCACACCCTCGGCAACCACCCATTCTGCGCATGCACACCCTCAGCAACCACCCATTCTGCGCATGCACACCCTCGGCAACCACCTGTTCTGCGCATGCACACCCTCGGCAACCACCTGTTCTGCGCATGCACACCCTCGGCAACCACCTGTTCTGTGCATGCACACCCTCAGCAACCACCTGTTCTGCGCATGCACACCCTCAGCAACCACCCGTTCTGCGCATGCACACCCTCGGCAACCACCTGTTCTGCGCATGCGCGACCTCGGCAACCACCTGTTCTGCGCATGCGTGACCTCGGCAACCACCTGTTCTGCGCATGCGCGACCTCGGACTTCCCCGTTCTGAGCATGCGCAGACATGGCGGCCCCCATCTCGGTATTGCCGTATCGGCAGGGCGCAGAGAAGTGGGGCCTTGCTGTATATCTGTATTGGAAGCCTGGTTCCAGCAGTTCAGGGACCAGGGGTTCATGTGTTTGGAGGAGAAATGTTGCAAAAGCTGTGTGCCACCTATCCCTGAGCTGTGTGCCACCTATCCCTGAGCTGTGTGCCACCTATCCCTGAGCTGTGTGCCACCTATCCCTGAGCTGTGTGCCACCTATCCCTGAGCTGTGTGCCACCTATCCCTGAGCTGTGTGCCACCTATCCCTGAGCAGTGTGCCACCTATCCCTGAGCTGTGTGCCACCTATCCCTGAGCTGTGTGCCACCTATCCCTGAGCAGTGTGCCACCTATCCCTGAGCTGTGTGCCACCTATCCCTGAGCAGTGTGCCACCTATCCCTGAGCTGTGTGCCACCTATCCCTGAGCTGTGTGCCACCTATCCCTGAGCAGTGTGCCACCTATCCCTGTAACAGTTTATGTTGCTAATGTAATGTTGCAGTTGTGCCCACCAAACTGGGTCTGGGCCCATAGGCAGCACCTGGCCCTGGGAATGTGAGAGGGGGGGGGGGGGAGAGGTGTCTGTGAGAGGGGGGGGGGAGAGGTGTCTGTGAGTGGGGAGTGAGAGGTGTCTGTGTGAGGGGGGGGAAGAGAGGTGTCTGTATGAGGGGTGGGAGTGAGAGGTGTCTGTATGAGGGTGGGAGTGAGAGGTGTCTGTATGAGGGTGGGAGTGAGAGGTGTCTGTATGAGGGTGAGAGTGAGAGGTGTCTGTATGAGGGTGAGAGTGAGAGGTGTCTGTATGAGGGTGGGAGTGAGAGGTGTCTGTGTGAGGGTGGGAGTGAGAGGTGTCTGTGTGAGGGGGGGGAGTGAGAGGTGTCTGTGTGAGGGTGGGAGTGAGAGGTGTCTGTATGAGGGTGGGAGTGAGAGGTGTCTGTATGAGGGTGGGAGTGAGAGGTGCCTGTGAGAGGGGGGGAGTGAGAGGTGTCTGTGAGAGGGGGGAGTGAGAGGTGTCTGTGTGAGGGTGGGAGTGAGAGGTGTCTGTGTGAGGGGGGAGTGAGAGGTGTCTGTGTGAGGGGGGGAGTGAGAGGTGTCTGTGTGAGGGGGGGAGTGAGAGGTGTCTGTGTGAGGGGGGGGAGTGAGAGGTGTCTGTGAGAGGGGGGAGTGAGAGGTGTCTGTGAGGGGGGGGGGAAGTGAGAGGTGTCTGTGAGGGGGGGGAGTGAGACGTGTCTGTGAGGGGGGGGAGTGAGACGTGTCTGTGAGAGGGGGGAGTGAGACGTGTGTGCTGTATAATGATGTTGAGTATCTCTATAACAGTTACAAAATAAGAATTTGCTGATCCTCTTTGTGATTGTTCTTATACATAATAGGTAGGAACATACAGCCACACATTCAAATCAATGCTAAATCCAACAAGGAATATGCCTATAAAACTATAATTATAGCTGCACTCTATACTTCTAGGGAAGGAGTGGCTCAGTGAGTAAAGACACTGAATGGCACTGAGTTTGAAGCAGGGGAACCTGGTTCAATTCCCGGTGACGGCTCCTTGTGACCTTGGGCAAGTCACTTTATCTCCCTGTGCCTCAGGCACTGAAAAATAGATTGTAAGCTCCACGGGGCAGGGACGTGTGCCTGCAAAATGTCTCTGTAAAGCGCTACGTAAACTAGCAGCGCTATACAAGAACTTATTATTATTATACCTAGAATAATCTGCCTAAATTAAGATTTGACTTTTAATTTCAATATAAAGCCTTCTTAAAAGCACCTTACTTTAAAACAAAAACAGACTATAGTTAAAATAGCTACATTTAAAATGCGTCTGCAGGTGCCTAGATTATAGTAATATTAAATATTGTTTAAATGTATTACACTGATTTAAACTATATTATGATAGACATGTTCATTAAATCGCTTAGAACACTAGAATACGTATAATTAGATGTCATTAAGATATAATGTCAGTAATCTCATTTTTAAATGTATAGTTGAGTCTTTGTCAAGTTAGAGAGCGCTTCTCTTCTACAACAGTTCTCGTAAGATTGATCTACTAAATAAAACAACCTATCGGCGGTCCCCAGTTATCCAACAGAATCTGTTCTGGGAGTAGCGTTGGATAGTGAAACCGTTGTAAAGTGAGTCCTATGTTAATCAGTGGCGGTGAGCGTTGGATAACACATTCAGGCGTCGGAAAACGTTCATTGTAAAGTGAAACGTTGGATAACGAGGACTAACTGTAATTGTCTCCAAAACCAAAGCGTTGCTCAAAATAGTATCATTATTGAGAATAGAAACCCAAACAAGTGCTTGGAGATATAGTGAAACTGTAAAACATACTGGACATCTAAAAAGCTCCTATTGAACCCCCAAAATAACCACAATAAGCTTTTATTAACCTGTACATTACCAGGAAAAGCACTCTGTATTAGAGTTGTCACAACCATACTCCATAGCATCTTCCACTCAGGGGAACTGGTTTGCTTGCAGTATGGTTGTGACAACTCTAATACAGAGTGCTTTTCCTGGTAATGTACAGGTTAATAAAAGCTTCAATCAGACTTAGAACTTTGCAACTAATATTGACAGATTTACTATAAATCATTCTTCCTGTTATTACACAGGTTATTAAGAATTTATATTAGCGTTAGGGACCCCTGAAATGTGGTCTGCCGTGCAGTTGGCTCAGGGGCTTACAACAATTTTGCCCAAAAATTTCAAACTAAAAGACCATTTTACTTAATAGATATTTATACATATATATTTAGGCACTGTACCGTGTATGAGTTTCACTGGATGTTCTAAAACTGAGTTCTGTCTGTGTTTTATGTTCTGTCTCTGGTTTTTAAATATATATTGCCATGCTCAGTAGCACTCCTCTGTGACACTCATATGCTTATATATATGTTGTGGTTATTTTGGGGGTTCAATAGAAGCTTGTTAGATGTCCAGAATGTTTTACAATTCTTGTTCAGCTAGTCTTGGCTGTTTGGAGGGTGGCAACCTCCTACCTAATTGTAGCTCACCCCCTCCCACATTTAAATGGTTAAGGGCTCACTCCATAGCATCTTCCACTCAGGGGAACTGGTTTGCTTGCAGTATGGTTGTGATAACTCTAATACAGAGTGCTTTTCCTGGTAATGTACAGGTTAATAAAGGCTTCAATCAGACTTAGAACTTTGCAACTAATATTGACAGATTTACTATAAATCATTCTTCCTGTTATTACACAGGTTATTAAGAATTTATATTAGCGTTAGGGACCCCTGAATTGTGGTCTGCCGTGCCGTTGGCTCAGGGGCTTACAACAATTTTGGCCAAAAATGTCAAACTAAAAGACCATTTTACTTAATAGATATTTATACATATATATTTAGGCACTGTACCGTGTATGAGTTTCACTGGATGTGCTAAAACTGAGCTCTGTCTGTGTTTTATGTTCTGTGTCTGGTTTTTAAATATAGTGAAACTGTGTCTAATATTAGACGTTTCTGTAATGAAACTGGGCTCGTGTTAAGGACTATGGAACTCAAGAATAAAGTTGTTGCTAACCGCATCTCTGTGAGCCCGCAGGAGGAGAGGCCGCAGTCCCCGGGGCAGTCTAACTAAGGCCGCGCTTATAGTGCCGGTACGTCGCGGCAAAACAAATGCATTGCCGCCGGTGGGTGCGCTTAAAGTAAACGCAACGCGACGGCTTGGTCGCGATCGCTGGAAGTCATCTCATTTTGATTTTTTAAGTGCGGCCTAATACAGCTTCTGCTTATAGCTGTGACTGGTTATAAAAGATCCAACAGTTGTGTACTTTAAGGTGACTTTATCTCAGATACCCCTAAATCAGGGGCTCTCAACTCCAGTCCTCAACACGTCAGGTTTTAAGGCTATACCAGCTTCACCTGTGCTAAAGCAGGGACTGATTGAGATAACTGTGCTGAAGCAGGGATATCCTGAAAACCTGACCTGTTGCGGTGGGGGAGGGGATTAAAGTTGAGAATCTCTGCCCTTAGTACTAAAAAAAAAAATCACATCCTATGGAAGATATTAATTTATAATATATAAATTCAAGATGAAATGACAACTAGGATATGGCAGAGACGCGCTGGCTGCACGCTATCACTGCTAGATTCCCCTCCCGCGGGGTAAACATCGTACAAACCTGCAAACCTACCGCAGGAAGATTCTGCCACAGTCTGGGGGAGCTGCTGTTTTGATTTGTAAACATTGTAAGTAGGACATATAAAAGAGCCCAGCCTATGTCTGTCCCATATAGAGCATACGTTTGTGCACACGCAAGGAGACTGTGCACGTAGGGGGAGTGTGCACGTGGAAGGGAGAGTGTGCACGTAGGGGGAGTGTGCGCGTGGAAGGGAGAGTGTGCACGTAGGGGGAGTGTGCATGTGGAAGGGAGAGTGTGCACGTAGGGGGAGTGTGCACGTGGAAGGGAGAGTGCACGTGGAAGGGAGAGTGTGCACGTAGGGGGAGTGTGCACGTGGAAGGGAGAGTGTGCACGTAGGGGGAGTGTGCACGTGGAAGGGAGAGTGCACGTAGGGGGAGTGTGCACGTGGAAGGGAGAGTGTGCACGTGGAAGGGAGAGTGTGCACGTAGGGGGACTGTGCACGTGGAAGGGAGAGTGTGCACGTAGGGGGAGTGTGCACATGGAAGGGAGAGTGTGCACGTAGGGGGAGTGTGCACGTGGAAGGGAGGGTGTGCACGTAGGGGGAGTGTGCATGTGGAAGGGAAATTTAGGAAACACTTTCCCACTAGAGGGTGTGAGCTTTTCATTGATCATCAAGACATAATCTTATTGTTTCACATAATTTTTAATTCACTTTTTTATGCAATTTATTTATCACATATTGTCACGTGCACTAATAGATTGTGAAAGCGCACGTCTAAATCACTTTCTGAATACCTGTATAATGATACTGAGCATGTATACACTGATAATGAACACACCGCGCTGTATAATGATACTGAGTATGTATACACTGATAATGAACATGCCGCGCTGTATAATGATACTGAGCATGTATACACTGATAATGAACATGCCGCGCTGCATAATGATACTGAGCATGTATACACTGATAATGAACATGCCGCACTGTATAATGATACTGAGCATGTATACACTGATAGTGCGACCCACCGCGTGTTCGTTAAGTCTCCTGCACCGCGCTAGGCGTGCAACACGTCCTTCCCATTATTTTGCGGCGAGAACCTGTTGTTAGAAATTGGAATCTCACCTCTGCCAATATCCCTAACGTTTCCATTGTTTATGGAATATGGCTCTTTGTGGGAGATTCATTACAGTGTAATACAGGTAATAATAACACCCCAATCCCGCGGAAGCTGCTATTCAAGTCTGTACTCTGTATCACACCTTAGTGACACACGGCATATGGTTGATAACCAGTTGGACCATGTTGGAACTTACCGGTGAGCGCTGCCTGAAGCCAGGGGACAGCTGTGGCTCAAATGTGGTCTGCAGTGACTCCAGCGTGGGCAATGTGTGGGTGACCTCACTAATGGGACAAAGTACAAGAAACAACAGCAGTGTCGTTAGAAAAACTTTCCTAAGAGAAGCAGAGCATGGCTTCATTAGTGCATCCTGTGCCGAGGTCCCGCAGGACACCTCTTCATCAGCTCAAGACGCTACAGAGAGATCTATTGAATTACTTCTAGAGCCATTTACTGCTAAAGACTTGCAGGGGAAAGCGTTGCTCATTAATTCCTATCTATTAGAGATCCGCACAGCAATGTCTTATCAAAGCCACATCTCCAGCCAAATGCACAAGATACACCAATGATATATCTGTAAGCATATTCCTTGCTTTGCTTTAGTAGTCTCTGCGGAGTATTGCACTAGTAGCCCTTCCCTCAGTTGACCCCTTCAGTGTAGTAGAGACAGTGACTCCCATTCAATGTTGAACATGAGAGTGACATTGTCCTTGGTGACTGTCCCATGAAGTCCCCCTTCTCATTACCTGTATAGCCCCGTGCAGAGGGTCATTAGAAGCTTCTTGAATTGTGGGAGGCTCTGGGATCCATTGCGGACCATCTCGCAATCACTGCTGCTGTGGAGATGCAAATATTCACGGATCGCCTGCAAATGTTCCTCCGAAACGCTGCATGGGGGAAGAAATAAAACAGGAAAGATTAATAGTGAAAGCATGTGAGAGAGGGAAGCTGTCATCTTAGTGCTTCACTTTTTTAACTTGTGTTTGTATAAAATAAAATTCGCGAGGTGTGAGGTGGCTCAAGAATTTCTGGCCAACAATTTGCGTCACATGCAGGAAACACTTTCGTACATTTCACGCAGACAATGTGACAAAACAAACTTCGCACTTTCTTTATCTTGATGTCAAGGGCGACTCCAGGGTTTTCCCCCTGTAAGAGACGTGTTCAGAGGTACGCAATGGAGACCGTTTAAAGTGAAACTAAAATTAGGCTTTATTGCGCCTGTCCCTTTAACACAGCAAAACATATGAAAATTATCCAAACAAAAACCTATCTCCGCTTTGGGAGAATATCAACACATGTAGCTCAGCCCTCTCTAACTGGGTGGTTAGCTAAGCTATTTACCAGCCCCAAATATATAAACATATATACAAATATATAACAGTCCGATAAGAAAGTCTTATCTCTTTCTTGTAGCTGTAGAGGAAGCCTCTCGGCTCTCCTGAGTCAGCACCTTTGTATGCTAAGGCAATGTCTGTCCAGGTAAAGAGGTCTGCTCCCCTTGTCTTGCTATCCGCATACAGTCCAGTCATTCTGCAGCTCAAGACATCTGTTCCTCTGGTCAGTCCAGTGTCCACTAAGGAAATCCTCTGGTCTGTCTTTCCTAGGTCAGCTCCAATTGTGAGCTCAGCAATCCTCTTCCTGTGTCTCAGAACAGGCTTTTTTTTGACAGAGTTCTGATTAGGCAGGCGAGGTTGGTTGATTGCAGGTGTGCAATTAACCAGCACACTGCTGGATTAGAGGCACGTTTCTTAACAGGGGTAAGTCCCTATTACACCCCCGTTATCTGGGAAATGGGCATCACCGAAGAGGGGAGCCCAAGTCTCACCTGCCTCTGTCCTCGCTGTCTCTTGCCCGTCTCAGTTGCCAGACAAGCAGTAGATTGGAAGAGGATAAAGAAAAACCAAGATGAGGAGGGACAAGGCCGCATCCTCTCATGCCTGGACTACTGCAGTGCACTCTACCTAGGTCTTCTGAAATAGATCCGCGCCCCCTGCAGCAGGTGCAGAACAATGCGGTCATGTTGTTAACTACTCAGACCCATTCTCGTCACATGACGCCTGTTCCCCATTCTCTGCACTGGCTGCCTGTAAAATGGCGAATTTAATTAAAGATTGTCTTGTTGACATTGAAAGCACTACATGACCGGGGTCCCAGCTATCTGAGAGAGCTTCTAGTTCCCTGCACTCCTGTTCCCTCACTTCCATCTGCAGATGAAGGACTCTTAACAGTTCCCATAATCTCTGTGACTTCCTTTGGGCCCTGAGCTCTTAGCCACGCTGTTCCCACTCTCTGGGACCGTCTTCCTCGTACAGTCCGAGAGACCCCCTCTCTGGAACCGTCTGCCTCGTACAGTCCGAGAGACCCCACTCTCTGGGACCGTCTGCCTCGTACAGTCCGAGAGACCCCACTCTCTGGGACCGTCTGCCTCGTACAGTCAGAGAGACCCCACTCTCTGGGACCGTCTGCCTCGTACAGTCAGAGAGACCCCCTCTCTGGGACCGTCTGCCTCGTACAGTCCAAGAGACTCCCTCTCTGGGACCGTCTGCCTCGTACAGTCAGAGAGACCCCACTCTCTGGGACCGTCTGCCTCGTACAGTCAGAGAGACCCCCTCTCTGGGACCGTCTGCCTCGTACAGTCCGAGAGACCCCACTCTCTGGGACCGTCTGCCTCGTACAGTCAGAGAGACCCCACTCTCTGGGACCGTCTGCCTCGTACAGTCAGAGAGACCCCCTCTCTGGGACCGTCTGCCTCGTACAGTCCGAGAGACTCCCTCTCTGGGAATCTATAAACACAGGCTCAGGACCTACCTGCTTACCCAGGCATTTAATTCATGAACCACAACCTGTCCGGCATTGAATAGCTACAGCACTGTCCCATCCTGTATTGTATCTTCCCTTGTGTTTGGTCTCGTTTATAACCTAAAATGTTTTCTACTTTTTGTAACTGTGAAGCTTTGACTCCCATTGGGAGGAAAGTGCTATATAAATAAAGTTGCTGTTGTTGTTGTTGTTAATAATAATAATAATAATATCATCATCTCCTCCTCACCTCCCAATCACTGTCCCGATAAATGTGTGCAGACTTGGAGGGTGTCAAGACAACAACTCGTAGCATGGTTTGAGATGAAAGGAGGGTCGGGGTTAAGGTTTTTAGGGTAAGGGGGTTAATGTCTGGGTTTTTAGGGTAAGGGGTTAGGTGATATATTCTTCCAAAAATGACCAGAGGAGCGCAGCTTGCAGCCATGTAAAATAAAAAAACATCACATAGTATAGCAATGTCGTGAAATAATGTGTTAGTAATGAGGCAGGCTCACAAATGGCTACTCACATGGGGGTAGCAAAAAAGGAGCAGTCATCCAACTTAGAGCATTGGATGTTCCCTGGTGTATGTGCAGCAAGTCCCAGCAACTGATCTCCAGGAAAAAGGAGAAAGGCCAAATAGTGTAGACAGCAAAAATATATTCTTAAAACATACTGCAAATGGAGGCTTACACTTAGGATGGTCAAAGACAGCGTTATCAGCAGCGGGTAGTGGGTAAACAGTGGGTCGCAATCTCCCTGTGTCCCGTATGGATCTCTGCTGCTATGGAACGCTCCTGCATCCACGCCGGTGGTCCACGTCACTTCCGGGCTTTGTGATGAGGGCGCGTTCTCGATCTTCCTTCTGGAGATTGGTTGACTGGACACTCTACCTCAACGGCGAAACGCGTAGAGGTAGAGGTATATCACTGTATATCTTTCCTTTCTAAAAAGTCCAACCTTTTTTGAACATAACTATTGTATCTGCCATCACAGTCTACAGGGCTAATGAATTCCACATTTTAACTGCCCTTACTGTAAAGAACCCTTTCCTTTGTTGCTGGTGATATCTCTTTTCCTCCAACCTTAAGGGATGGCCCCGAGTCCTTTGTACTGCCCGTGGGATGAATAGTTATTTTGAAAGCTTCTTGTATTATTCCTGAATATATTTGTACATAGTTATCATATCCACTCTTAGACGCCTCTTTTCTAATGTAAATAAATCTAATTTAGCTAGCCTCTCCTCATAAGTTAGATTGTCCATCCCCTTTATTAACTTAGTGGCTCTTCTTTGCACTCTCTCTAGTTCCATAATATATTTTCTAAGGAATGGTGCACAAAATTGTACTCCATATTCGAGGTGTGGTCATACTAATGCTTTATAAAGGGGCATAATTATGTTTACTTCCCTTCCATCCATTGCCCGTTTGATGCAAGATAAGATCTTGTTTGCCTTTGCAGCTACTGCATGACATTGGGCACTATTGCTAAGCCTGCTGTCTACAAGCACTCCTAAATCCTTCTCCATCAAGGATTCTCTAATTTATCCCCATTTAATTTGTAAGTCGCCTGTTTATTCTTGTTTCCCAAATGCATAACCTTACATTTATCAGTATTAAACCTAATCTGCCATTTACCTGCCCAAGTTTCAAGTCTATCCATGTCCTTCTGGAGAGAAATTACATCCTGCTCTGATTCTGCTACCTTACACAATTTAGTGTCATCAGCAAAGATGGAGACTTTGCTCTCTATGCCAACCTCAAGGTAATTAATAAACAAGTTAAAAAGCAGGGGCCCCAGTACCAATCACTGAGGTACTCCACTCACGACTTTAACTCAATCTGAAAAAAATCCATTTATGACAACCCTCTGTTGTCTGTCCTTTAACCAGTTTTCAATCGAGGTGGAAATATTTTTAGTCCAATTTACTTTATTTTGTACACTAACCTCTTGTGTGAAACCGTATCAAAAGTCTTTGCAAATTCTAAGTTTACCACATCAACTGCATTACCCTAGTCTAAATTTCTACTTACCTCCTCAAAGAAACAAATAAGGTTAGTTTGGCATGATCTATCCTTCATAAATCCATGCTGACTATTACTAATAATTTGGTTATCCATTATGTATTCCTGAATATTATCCTGTACTAAACCTTCAAGTAGCTTCCCCACTATTGATGTCAGGCATACAGGTCTGTAATTCCCCAGTTGTGATCTAGCTCCCTTTTAAATATAGGCACCACATCTGCTTTACGCCAATCTTGTGGTACTGAGCCTGTGGAAATGGAGTCCTTGAATATTATGTATAATAATTTGGCTATTACTGAACTTAGCTCCTTAAGAACTCTTGGATGTATGCCATCGGGGCCAGGTGCCTTATTTACTTTAATTTTATCAGGGTGCCTATGAACTTTTTCCTCAGATAACCAATTGATCATTAATATGAAGTTTGTGGATTCCTCCTGCGGCACTACTATTGAACTTGATTCTTCCCTGGTAAACACAGAGGCAAAGAATTTGTTTTCCCTTATCTCCAATAATCTGTCTGCCCATCTCACACTGAAAGAGTCTTATATTTTATTTTCTATTTTTTTTGTTATTAAGGTACTTAAAGAACTTTTTAGGGCTGACCTTACTTTCTATTGCAATTCTTTTTTCATTATCCATTTTTGCTAATTTGATTGCCCTTTTGCAATTTTTGTTACATTCCTTATAATTCTGATACGATGTCTCCGTCCCTTCTGACTTAAAGAATCTAAACGCCTGCCTCTTCTTGTCCATTTCCTCCCCTACCTGTTTATTTAGCCACATTGGTTTTCACTTATTTATTTTATACTTATAGCCATGTGTAAATTGGTGTACATATCTCTTTCTCATGCTGGCAGTAAACCTGGTAAGTATGCAGGATTGCCAGCAACAATCATGGAGGTTTGCCCTCAAACCCTGGTGAGGTGTCATATGTCCCAAAGGAAGTGACAACATGCTGTGTGTCCACGATTAGTGACATCAGAGATGTGCCTGTTCCTGAGGTGATATAAGACACAGTACTGCCTAAAGTTAGTAGTTCAGTCCTGTTGGTGTTCTGACTCCTTTCAGTGAGAGGCATGTGGAGGTCTGCAACAGTATTGCAGTGTCTGATGCAAGAGCTTTGAGTCTGTGCAGCTCAAAGCAGACAGACAAGCTGGTGAATCTCCTTGAGGGGAGAGGTGGAAAGCAACTATTAGAGGAGAAGGAACCTTCCTAATGGAGTGCAGCAGAGAGATGAGCGGCTGAGCTGCTAGCTGTGAGGGGCAGCTTGCCCATACAAGATCAATAAAGATGTCCTTGATAAAAGATACCCTCATGTATGAATCTGGAATTACTCTGCAGAGGAAGGCACCACAGAGGAGTTCCTCATCAGAACCATCCCCATGCGGACGCAGGGATCCTGATGAGGTGGAGGCGCTGCACTGAATATAGGTAGGACTCGCACACACTACTTCAGCTGCCTGTCTGTGTTGACAATCCCCATATACCATCATGCGGGAGACTCAGGAGTCCTGTTGCCAACAGGTGCACCACCAGACACGACCATGTAATGGGGGTTGGTTAGACCACATGGGCCAATATCAGATTGGGGGGGTCAGGCCATACAGAAAACCCGTTATATGTGGAGGCGCTGCTGAGATACCTGTCAACAGGACAGGCTTTTGCTAGGCACACTGGGAAACAGGGGAGTGTATGCTGCCAGTCAGTGCTGTGTTGGGACGGAGCCTAGGGGTAGTCAGGGGGCTGATGGAGTATTGTCAGCTCGCAGGGACGACCTAGGGGCCTGAGAGGAGTTGGGGGTTTGGAGAGGGGGTATAGCTGTCCTAGTCACCTTCAGGTAGTGCTAGTGGTAGGATGCCTGAAGGGATAGCCCATTAACGAGGTCAGGAATTCTGGACAGGGTCTGCGCTAGGCTAGCCAACAGTAGGTAGATGCCCAAGTACTGCATGGAAGAGCCAGAGTACTCTAGCCCATTCCAGACCACTTACCGAAGGGAGCACAGACTGGGAGGAAGGAGATACAGCAGACACAGAAAGAGTGAGCCTAGCCTGAGGTTGTGCAAACACGAGTCAGATCTACATTAGGTACACAAGGTGGTGCACAAGGCAGTCTTTATTGTATCAGTGTGGCAGCTGCCCGGCAGAGAGGAGCACCATGTACAATAAAAACATATACAGTAACCAAATGGCGACCGCAAGAATGGAGGATCCGCGCGGTGCGGAAGGTCCAACATGACGGACGGAGGCCGATGGAGAGAGCACATGGCGTGTGTGCGGGTGAAGAGCAAGCTACGGAAACGACTTTTGCGAGCCTGCTGTGGAGTGGCACCAAGGCTGTGGCCGCGCCGTTTTTGTCCTGTCTAGGATCTAGGGGCACTACCCCTGAGGACATTGAGGAGGACATTGTAGTGATGTGTGGGGAACATGATGGATTTGCTTGTCAGTCGGCGTACAAACAATCAAAAGCTACCTCAACCGTTAAAGAGATTGACAATGCAAACCAAAATGGCGGCTCCCGCTTCCCTGGGAGACCGCATGGGCCAGTTGCAGACAATGCGTACAATACTAGACTTGCAGAGAGTTGGCCAGGAGTGGCGCCAAAAGGAAAGCCCCACCCCGATGAGGGGTATGGCGCGAAAGCTGCGGCCACGCCCTCATGGACTATGACCAACTCAGCCCCAGTGCTGGGTCACCCGATAAATTTATGGGACCTTCCCCTAATCTCAACCATGGGGTGTGGTTTCCAATTATGCCCAGTGGGAACGGATCCAGCTGAGCGAGGAGCTGGTGAACCGGCGGTACCACTACAGAAAGTAGTCCCTGTAAATAGTGCTGCCTGCGGAGAAGAAGACAAGGATTTTGCAAGCAAAGTGGCTGCAAGAAATTGGCCGGGATTGGCGCCAAATAAGGAGTTGCGCTCAGGGGGTAGTGGCGCGAAAATGGAGGCTGCGCCCCCCAGGACTGTGAAAAGTTCAGCCCCTGTGCCGGGGCATCCAATAAATTTGTGAGACCCTTCCCTAATCTCCACCAATGGGAGTGGTTTCCAGCTCTGTCAGATGCGGGCGGAGCTAGCTAAAGTAGGGGTCACTAAACCAGCCCCTGCACTTCAGTCACGAGCAGCCAGCGAGCACAGCAGACCACTATTGAAAGTGTCTCCGATTGTGAATATGGTTAGTAAGACTGAGGAAGAGTCGGTGATTTCGGCTCAGCCCTATTCGGCTCCAGGAAGCTTCCTGGTACTCCGGATGGCAGGCACCGAAACAGTAGCGTGTCTGTGTATGCAGTGCCAACTGCCGGGAGGTACCATGAGTACTCCAGCCCGATGCCCGCAGTGTGGCATCCAGTATCTATGGCCGGTGCCAACCTTCGTACCGGGCCAGGCTGTCGAGGACGGAGCGAAGGTAGCGATACTACCCGCTGAAATACCCGGGGCGCTATGGAGGGAGGCTGCGGATCCCGGAGCATGGGGATCGGCCCGATGGTTAAAACCGAGCAAGGTGTAAGAGACAATGACAGATGCAGTGAGGGCCGAGAAACTCAATGGCGGTCTCCGAGCGGAGTGCCACTCCCTAGATCGGGACTGGATTCTTCTGACGAGGAACCCGCAACTCCAACCACGGTGGTGACGCGCCAACCGGCGGACCACAGCGGGGTTCCTGGGAAAAAGACGGCACTTACCTGTGTCACTGGTGAGCGGAGTCGAGTGTCGCCAGTACAGCGGCAACCGGAGAGGCGGAGTCCCACGGCCATGGTGACTAGCGGATCCGATGGCGGAGGAAGAACCACCCCGAGCCAACGAAGCGGTAAGAGACACCCTTGCCCTTCTCAGGCGCCGGTGGTGGCAATGGCGGAGAGAGGCCTAGACCAGGCCCGGGCGGAGCGGAGAGCAGAACCATCACTTCCGGCGGCGGATGTCGTTCTGGAGGAAGAGGTTCCGGTGGGGAACCCAACGCAAGATGGCGACGAGTCCCGCGAGATCTATGACATCATTTCCGGTGGGCACAGCGGAACCGGATGGAAGATGGCCGCGTCCTCGCGACCGAGCAGCTGTACCAGGTCGCCTGGATCCGGGAAGAGCCGGCAGGCCCTGCGGAAGCCTGGGAACAAGGACACGGGTGAACCGGAAGGCCATTCCGATGGCACCGGGCAAGGTAGCGACAAGTTGCGAGTCGTAGCCCCGCGGATGCCGGCAGTGTTTCCCTATGCCCAACTCCCGGCCATGTTAAAAACTCTGCCCCTGTCACTTTCTCATCTGGGTCCCAGTCTAGCCAAGGGTTGTCTGGGGAGTCCCGAGTCACTTCTGAAGAGCGGACTGGGGAAAACTTGGACTGGGGCGAGTGCTTTACATCTGATGATGGGTCGGGAGGGGAAATGTCTATGCAAAGAATGACATCCAGCACTAATGATAACAATAGTACTGTTAGTGTAAGGTGTAAGCCTAAGAGACTTGGGTCCAATTCTAGGTCCACAGGGACATCAGGAGCTTCATCTGGGGATTTAGGTAATGTCGCTCGTATTGTGCCTATTGCCCGGGGAACCCCCTATGTACCTCCAGTGTCAGCAAGAGTTGCCAGGGATCGACAAAAGTTGTTACTTTATTTTCACCATCCATGGGAGGGAGAAATTGAGTTTGAAATGGGTTCCACTGATGAGGAAGGATCAGACGAGGTGAATTGGGATACTGATAGCTCCCTAGGGTATTGGGATCCTGAAGTGTCAGACGAGAAGTGGTATAATCAAGAAAATGTGTCTTACATTTCCAGGAAGTGCCTTAAGGAAGTGTATGGGCATGATCCTCTCAGTCCACTAGCATCCATGCCAGAATTATGGGCTGATTGTGGGTGTCCAGTATGTCACCCAGAGTGTTACAGCATTGCTGCTCTAAACCCAGTGGACCATGCTGTGCGTAGGCCACCTTAAAAGGGTATGGTAGTACCAGTAATGTATACTCCATCAGGGAATAATCCTGGTTGTTATACATCATCTAAAGTTAGGATGTATCTGTTATTATGTTATGATGAAAAGATATGTACTGTAATAATGTATTGTTATGTTTTGCAGTGCTACCTGAAAGGAAGGTTCCGCAAATTTAGATCCCAGCGGGGGCGTTGGGTTCCACCAGGGGGAGAATGTAGCCATGTGTAAAATTGGTGTACATATCTCTTTCTCATGCTGGCAGTAAACCTGGTAAGTATGCAGGATTGCCAGCAACAATCATGTAGGTTTGCCCTCAAACGCTGGTGAGGTGTCATATGTCCCAAAGGAAGTGACAACATGCTGTGTGTCCACGATTAGTGACATCAGAGATGTGCCTGTTCCTGAGGTGATATAAGACACAGCACTGCCTAAAGTTAGTAGTTCAGTCCTGTTGGTGTTCTGACTCTGTTCAGTGAGAGGCATGTGGAGGTCTGCAACAGTGTTGCAGTGTCTGATGCAAGAGCTTTGAGTCTGTGCAGCTCAAAGCAGACAGACAAGCTGGTGAATCTCCTTGAGGGGAGAGGTGGAAAGCAACTCTATTAGAGGAGAAGGAACCTTCCTAATGGAGTGCAGCAGAGAGATGAGTGGCTAAGCTGCTAGCTGTGAGGGGCAGCTTGCCCATACAAGATCAATAAAGATGTCCTTGATAAAATATACCCTCATGTATGAGTCTGGAATTACTCTGCAGAGGAAGGCACCACAGAGGAGTTCCTCATCAGAACCATCCCCATGCGGACGCATGGATCCTGATGAGGTGGAGGCGCTGCACTGAATATAGGTAGGACTCGCATACACTACTTCAGCTGCCTGTCTGTGTTGACAATCCCCATATACCATCATGCGGGAGACTCAGGAGTCCTGTTGCCAACAGGTGCACCACCAGACACGACCATGTAATGGGGGTTGGTTAGACCACATGGGCCAATATCAGATTGGGGGTATCAGGCCATACAGAAAACCCGTTACATACTTATTACCCAAGGGTATACACTGATAAATGTGCTTTTCTAACAATGTTTTAAAGACTGCCCATTTATCTTCTACATTTTCCCTGCAAAAGCATCATCCCAATTTATTCCTACGACGGGTATTTAACTGTGCTAGAGCACGGGCGGTACCACGCGGCCATGCCCCTCCGGCAAGTCACGATCTTGTGATTGTTCCAAAGTGATCACATGATCGTTACCTGAAGTGTTCACAGCAGAATAACGATCTGACTTAGAAAATGCACAAAAGGTATGAAATACAGGGTACGTAATAAGGGCTCCAGGCGCAGGAGCAACGGCCCTCATGATGTAGTTGCAATATACAGATAGACAGAGGCACACCAATTGCCAAACAAGTGATCAGTATATAAGTCCTGGTGCCGGCTAACCCATCAAAGCACCAATGTTCCAACCGAGGGCACAGACATAGAACAACACACAAAAGATGGAGGCACACATTTTTAGTGGCAAAAAGATTGCTGAGGCTTTACTCCAAGGTTGTAGCAGACCAAATTACGTTTTGGGGGATGCAGCCCATTCCTCAGATAGTTGCCACCGGTGTAAATGTTTGTACCCTTGTGTACTCCCTTAAATACCCCCGGAGTACTAACCAGCTGTGACCCATCACCAATTTCTAATGCATAGAGACTGCAATACTGCATACTGCTGACGCCATGACATCACATGGTGTGCAAGGTCCTCATTGCGCATGCGTGATGACATCACTCCATTTACAGGCAGCACAGCCGACGTTGCATAACCGAAGAGGACACATAAACATACATGTGTCATGGAGGACGCTCAAGATGCAGCCTGAATGGCGTCTTACTTCTTCTCCAATGTCCACAGTTTCTGGCATGATCGCCTCCAGTAGGAAATGTCCTGATACTAGATGAATCGTACAATGACACCATGTCTTGATCATTAGATGTGAGTATTACATGACAGGGGGTCATTGTACTATTCATCTAGTATCAGGACACTTTAGTACTGGAGGAGTTCATGCTAGAACCTGGACATTAGAGAAAGAGTGACCAGTGGTTCAGGCTGCAACTTGAGTGTCCTCCGTGATGCACGTAGGTCTATGTTTCCCCTGCTGCTAGGCAACGTCGGCTGTGCTGACTGCAGACGGAGTGACGTCATTGCACATGCGCAGCGAGGACTTTGCGCACCCTGTGACGTCACGGCGATGGCGCCGGCCTTGATTTGCTCCGGTAGCAGTATTGCAGTCTCTTCATTATAGGCTGGTGATGGGTCACAGGTGGTGAGCACTGTGGGGTTATTTAAGGGAGTCCACAAGGGTACACACATTATACAGGTAGCAACTCTCTGAGGAAGGGGCTATCCCCCCCGAAATGTAACTTGGTCTTCTCTAAGCATGGAGTAAAGCCTCAGCAATCTCTATTGCATCTAAAACTGTGCCTCCATCTTTTGTGCATTTTAGTACGGCCCTCATTATGTAAAGTGTATGTCAACAGGGCACTCAAGGGGTTAATCTGGGAGAGGGGTCTGAATGCGTTGTCTTCTCTGGCAGTGTAATTAATACGGTTGCTGACTGTTTAAGGCTAAACAGATCTGCTTTGAACCAAAAGAATCCAAATTGTATACTGTATGCAATGTATATTATCATTGAGGAGCTTATATGTCTTGCAAATATACAGGTATCACTAAATCCAGAAGAGAGGCAATGGGGGTTATTCATTAAACGGTGACAGAGCCCCGATCGGCACAATGACAGTTTCATGAATAACCCCCACGTGAGCAATAGAATCTACCTGCGGGTGTCGGTATCCTGCAGTCTCTGCAGCAGCATCTCAGAGAGGAGTGACGAATTCCCGGGGGACACTCTCTCTGTAGCCATCTTGCATTCTGTTATTTCTGTTAACACTGAAGAGGGGAACGTCCTTGGGGGAAGATTTGGAGGGACTGTTACTGGCTCTGTAAGGAAAGACATGCAGACTGGTAAAAATATCGATAGACGGCACTTCAAACTAGTAGCATCAGGATTAGAGACGAGCTAACATGCCCAAGCTCGATTCGCCTTGCAGACGTTATTGCACCTGCTTGAACCTTGGCTCGTCCCTTTATTGCCCAAGCGCGATTCGCCTTGCAGACGTTATTGCACCTGCTTGAACCTTGGCTCGTCCCTTTATTGCCCAAGCTCGATTCGCCTTGCAGACGTTATTGCACCTGCTTGAACCTTGGCTCGTCCCTTTATTGCCCAAGCTCGATTCGCCTTATAGACGTTATTGCACCTTCTTGAACCTTGGCTCGTCCCTTAATTGCCCAAGCTCGAATCGCCTTGCAGACGTTATTGCACCTGCTGGCACCTTGGCTCGTCCCTTTATTGCCCAAGCTCGATTCGCCTTGCAGACGTTATTGCACCTGCTGGCACCTTGGCTCGTCCCTTTATTACAGGAGCCCGGTCCCCTTTTTTCACACATGGCTAATGCATTTAAAATGGCAGTTGCTCCCGTTGGCCCGTTGTGCGATTCGCTTTGGAGAGCAACAATGGCTGCTACATCGGTACATTATAAAAAAAAAGTTTGAAAATATGAAAAATAAAAGTTGGTTACAACTTTTTAACCTAAAAAGTTAGGTCGTGAGTCAGTCAAAGCGAAAAATCGACATTTTCTAGCAAACGTTGTCGTTTTAGTGTGAAGTTCGCCAGAGAGGAATTCACCCTGACATATTCGAGAGAGGAAGGAAAGAAGAGATTTGAGACGGGTTTTAAGAATGAAGTGAGTTCTATTGCCAGCTCTGTGAAACATTAGGCACATTATTGTACCTCGTGTATGAAGAATTCGATCGCAAGCTCTTTACGGGAGGAATTCAATGTCACTTTGTCAATGTCGTATGTACATCACTGTATATATACAGGATCACAGGCATCTGAGTAAACTTGTATGTATTGATCGAAGTGGGATGGGACCACTACTTTCTTATTTTCACACTCACAGTGCCACCTGTCTCTGTCTCCCTCTCTCTGTCTCTCTCTCTGTCTCTGTCTCTCTCTCTGTCTCTCTCTCTCTCTGAGTCTCTCTCTCTCGCTCTGAGTCTCTCTCGCTCTGAGTCTCTCTCTCTCTGAGTCTGTCTCTGTCTCTCTCGCTTTTTAAAACACGATCCAAAGAGCTTTGTCCCAATGTTCAATAGACGTTCAATTTTCTTAAATCAGACGCAGTACCACTGCGCTTAGGACCTTTCGCTGCCGCAACTTCGCTGTTTAGCCACCGGGACATTTAGCCACTGGCCGTTTTGCCCCCAAGGCAATGTATACCGTAACCTCCCAACTTTACCCCTTACCTAAAAACCCCTAACCTTAACCCTTTACCATAACCCTTTAACCCCTTACCCTAAACCCCCTAAACTTAACCCATAATGCTAATCTAACCCCTTACATTAAAACCCTTAACCCCCTAATCCTATCCCTTACCATAAAACCCCTAAGCATAACACCTTACCCTAAAAAGCTTAACCCATTATTCTAAACCCCCTAAAGTTAACCCCTAAAGCTAACACTAATCACAGCTTAGGGGCGAAACGGCCGGTGGCTGACTGTCCGTGGCGGCTGAACGGCGGCTGCTGCGGCAAAAGGTCCCATTCCAGTGCCAATACTTTTATTAAGCCACTTAGACCGCTGCTTAGATGTCTCAATAGATATAAGGCCCATGACTGTCATTACCCTGCTCTTCATCTTGCTCCTCGGGCCCCTCTTCCTCCTGCTGTGCGGGGAACTGCAGGTGTGTAACCAAACCCACATTCTCTTTCCTGTAGAAGTCAATCAGCTCCACCAGGCTGACGAAAAAGCGCATGGGAACGCCTTCGGAAGCCTGCTGACAAAACACGGGTATTATTCATCTCGCTCCGGACACGTGAGCGTCAGTGACAGAGAGTTTGTGTTAAAAGGGACAGCCCCACCTCGAAGGTACAAAATACATGACACAGTTTATCACTGAAATCAGCTTCTTTAAAAAGATTCAATCACCGGAAATCTCCACAGATAACTTTTCTCTATTGTCATTCTTGCCAAGAAAGTTCTAATGAACAATAGCCTAAGCACATGTAACGCTCCCCATCCGGCTTCTAGGGAGACGACATTGGTGTGTTGTGTGGCTACCCCGCATGGGTTACCGTGACTCGGGTCTGGATTCAGGCGGCAGGGTGAGGACGTAGCAAGGATGTAGAATAATGGGCGCCAGGAACCTTTGTAGAACAACTGCCAATTATTTGTGTCCCCAATACAGGGACCGCTCATACACATTTAGACAACATTGCACTGTATTTTATATCAGACATTGTGTGCAAATCAGCTTTCCTAAAGAAAGTACCGGCACTCCACGGCTCTCGCAAAAAATATAAACAGTATTTATTCAGGTTGTTCGGTTCTATGTTTCGGTCTCTAACACAGACCTTTGTCAAGATGCGAATAACAAGCAGCAGTGCCACATACTGTATATACACACAGTGAACTCACAAACGTATTCCTGGTGAGGTCTGCGTGCCTAACTGGTTTTCATCAGGTGATGACATCACAGAGAGTATATAAGGGGAGGGGAAAGTTCGAGAAGTTTAGGTTCCCAGAGGACAAGAGGAGAGAAGCCTCAGGGAGAGTAGACAAGTAATGTTTATAAAGTAATAATAGCACAGACCAGGCCCACTGTTTATTATGTTGTAAATAGGGAGAATACCCTTTAAGTCAGCGGTGCGCAAACTGGGGGACGCAAGACTTTGTTGTGGGGGGGCACGGCGGTTACAGAGACCCCGCACTGAGGGCGCGAGGCCTCTGTAAATTTACTTGCAGGCTTCAGTCCACACGTCTCCATGGCAACATGGCATCAACTGACGCCCGTTACCATAGCGACGTGATGTCAAATGATGCCGCAGGTCACGTGACGTCACATGACCCCGCAGCGTCATTTCATGCTTAATTGGAGGTAAGGGGGGGCGCGACCAAGTTGGAGAGCAGGCAGGGGGGGCGCAGCGCAGGAAGTTTCACACCTCGCGATCCCCCTCTATTTCCCTCCATCTTCCCATGTATTTCTCTCCCCTCCGTCTCACCTCTCATTCTACCCCCTCCATCAATTAACCCCACTCTCACTCAATCCCTGCCCCCGTCTCGCATGTATTTCTCTCCCCTCCGTCACATTCCCTCTTTTCCTCACTCACCCCCTCTCTCCTCTCACTCTCCCCCCACAAAATATATACAAAAAAACACCCCAATGCAAAAAACTTCCCACCCTTAATAAATAGAAAAAAATCCCCACCCCCCTTAAATATATACAACCCCCCACCTCCCCAAATATATACAAACCTCCCCAAATACATAAAAAAAACACCTCCCCAATATATTTGAAACTCCCCAATACATATAACCCCCCCAATACCTATAAAAAAAAACATATTAAAAAAGCCAATATATATAAACCCCCCCATACATATAAAAAACAATACATATAAAACCCACCCAAATACATATAAACCTCCGCAAATACATATAAAACCCCCAATACATATTAAACAAAACCCCAATACATATTAAAAAAATACCTATAAAAAAAGACCCCACTACATAGAAAAATTACCCCAATACATATAAATATTACAACAATACATATAAATATTACCCCAATACATATAAATATCACCCAAATACATATAAATATTACCCCAATACATATAAATATTACCCCAATACATATAAATATTACCCCAATACATATAAATATCACCCCAATACATATAAATATTACCCCAATACATATAAATATCACCCCAATACATATAAATATTACCCCAATACATATAAATATCACCCCAATACATATAAATATTACCCCAATACATATAAATATCACCCCAATACATATAAATATCACCCCAATACATATAAATATTACCCCAATACATATAAATATTACCCCAAACCATATAAATATTACCCCAATACATATAAATATCACCCCAATACATATAAATATCACCCCAATACATATAAATATCACCCCAATACATATAAATATTACCCCAATACATATAAATATCACCCCAATACATATAAATATTACCCCAATACATATAAATATTACCCCAAACCATATAAATATTACCCCAATACATATAAATATCACCCCAATACATATAAATATCACCCCAATACATATAAATATTACCCCAATACATATAAATATCACCCCAATACATATAAATATTACCCCAATACATATAAAAAAAAATACATATTAAAAAAAACAATACATATAAAAAAACTGCAGGGGTTTCCCAAGACTCTGGAGCTCCTGGGTAAGTCGTGCAATACAGCAGCACAGCAGCACAGCAGCACAGCAGCACAGCAGCACAGCAGCACAGCAGCACAGCAGCACAGCAGCTACCGGGCATTTCCCCATATAGGGGAGAGAGGGCGCTGCAGTCTTGGAATCACTGGAGGCCATATAAGCTCCAATAGCAATGGAGCAAACCGCATCAATCAGGCCCTCAGTTTCCACCAACTTGGCAGTACTAGACAAGGCTCCTTCTGGACGTCGACATCCAAAACAAGAAGCGTGTAGGAATTCTGCTTCTCCTACAGTATTGACAAAAACCCAGCTGGGCATGTTAAAGTGCACTAGCTGTGGAGTACTGGTAACAGCGGCCATTTCACCAACACCAAAGTGAAATAGTCAGTACACACAATCACTAGAGTGAGTTATATGGTCACTCTCTGTTCCATTTGCTTCTGTCTCTCTGTAACACTCATTCCCTCTCCTAACAAACCGGCGGGATCAGGGTGTGACCCATATTGATCTGTATTCCGAGACTGTAGCTGGAGAGTCCGGAGGGGAGGGCGTGGCTGCACACTTCGCGCACTAGGCATCAGGCTGCGCACATCATTGCCACCATGCATATTTGCATCTTTGTTGGGAAACCCTGTCCCTCTTAACTGGACGGGAAACCCTGTCCCTCTTAACTGGACGGGAAACCCTGTCCCTCTTGACTGGGCAGGAAACACTGTCCCTCTTAACTGGACGGGAAACCCTGTCCCTCTTGACTGGGCAGGAAACACTGTCCCTCGTGACTTGGCTTGACTAGACATGGCTCACCACGATTTTGCTGTACTGAGGCTCTCAGCCCAAAGAGTACTTAGTTTTGATCAACAGTTATTTATGTCCCGTGTGCACTCACAATTTTCTCACGGACGCTATTTTGCCTCAGTAGACTAATACCTTTGTGCAAAGACTGTCGCCATTTCGAATGTACCAATTCAGGGTTGATGCAATTTTAACTTTCATATATCGGGAAAGCTATGCAATACATAGTAAACATAAAACAAACTGTTCACCCTAAAAGTTCCAAAATGGACAAAGCACACACATTCTTCCTCGTTCTTTCTCTTGCTTGCCCAGTGTTGTTTGGCGCCAAATGTAACCTTCCCTGCCCAGCTTCTAGGGAGACTACATCGGTGTGTGTTGTATGGCTACTCTGCATGGGTTACCCTGATTCAAGGGGCTGGATTCAGGCGGCTGGGCAAGGAGGTAGCAATGTTGTAGAATAATGGGCGCCAGGAACTTTTGTCGTACAACTGTCATTTATTTATGTCCCCAATACAGGGACCGCCCATACACATTTGACAACGTTGCACTATATTTTATATCAGACATACATGAATGTACCTCCTTCATTAGTGCCCATTCTTAAGACTCGAATGGAGGAACATTTAATTATTTGCTCTACGTTGCCCCAACCCCCATTGTTGCTTTGGAATATCACCGGCATTCATCCAATTTCACTAGGCCCCTACGGTAGTCCTGAATGGTCTTTCTCATGGGACTCATTACCTTTGACCTGTTTGGGCACAGCCACTTCCATACAGACTGATGAGGAATATTAGTGCAGATCCGCGGTTAGAGCTGAACCGCCGACACCCGGGAGCCCTCTTTCCTGAGGCCCTCTGTGGCATGCTGTATTCCCTTTCCTGTAATATTCAGGACTCCATTCCTCCTTTTGGGGATCCTTACTTAAATGGTACTCTCCCTATCTACAACATAAACAGGGGGGCCTTGTCTGTGCTATTACTTTATAAACATTACGTGTCTACTCTCCCTGAGGCTTCTCTCCTCTTGTCCTCCGGGAACCTAAACTTCTCAAACTTTCCCCTCCCTTTATATACTGTTTGTGATGTCATGATCCCATAACAACACAGGATGGGATTGGTACACACTAATCCTAATAGTAACAGAGTGGGGTTACATACACACATGCCCCTCCCTTCTCAGACCTAGAAAAAGAAATGCTTACCTTAGTGGAATTTGAAAACAAGGATGTCACAGCGACCACTTATCTTACAATTGTTATACAAAACTGGAACTCTCTTTTTAACTCTTTGCCTCCAGAAAACAAGGCCTTTTTTATTACTGCTAGTTCAGTTCAGTTCAGTTCATTGGATTCATTGGATGTTGGGAAATCCATTACTTAAAGGGGCAATCCCTCCAAGAACCAAAGTGTACTACTTCCAGTGACATGTTTAAGGGGTCCTATCTGGGTGATTACCCAAATCTGACACCTAGAAATATTTTGTATTATTTTTTTACAGTTACAATGTTATCCCTATGTGTGGGAGGGATTTGATTTCCTCTGGCTACTCCCTTTTTCTGTGATGTCACTGTGTGTTCAACAAGTACTTACCTCTTATTTCTCGTATTTTTTTATGTTCTACATATTGTTATTATGACACAAAATATTACTCTTATTTATCTAATACCTACCCCCTTTCGCCAACCGCTGTGATGGTAAATTCAAGGCTATTCGACATGACATTGCATTTCGGCAAGCCTCATCTACACCCAACAGCCCCCACCACGTGCCCAAAGCAACCCTCAGTTGCTTCCCACCAGTTACTGAGAAAGAAGTCCTCTCTCTTCTCTCCTCATCTCCCTCTATACTTTAGTCGGCACTCTCGATCTTATCCCTTCACATCTCCGCCGTTCACTCTCCTCCACAATTATTCCTACACCAACTCATCTTCAACCTCTCTTAGCCCAAGCTCATTTCCATCAACCTTCAAGCATGCCTCTGTAACACCCACTTATAAGGAACCTTCTCTAAATCCGTCCAGCTATCGTTCTATGTCGCTTCTGCCATTTGCGTACAAATGTCTTGACTGACTCATTTAAACCTCATGCTGGACTTTCTCTCTTCTAACTCTCTACGTGAAACACGCAGTTTGTAATCTGTCCTAACCACTCCGCTGAGACGGCCCTAACAAAAGTCCACAATAATCTCCACAAGGCAAAATCACGTGGGCAGTTCTCCTTTCTCTTTCTATTTGACATTTCAGCTGCTATCAATATGTTGACTGTCATGTGAGAAGAAGAAGCAGGCACACGGTCTTACTCAAAATGAGGTTTAATATGCCATAAAGTCCAACGTTTCGGCAGTCAAATACTGCCTTTCACCTTGAGATAGGCAGTATTTGACTGCCGAAACGTTGGACTTTATGGCATATTAAACCTCCTTTTGAGTAAGACCGTGTGCCTGCTTCTTCTTCTTTGTACTGGAACATTTGGGACTACAGGAGCTCCCCAGGACCAGCGCACCGGCAGCTAAGTACCCCTCCTCTATTACCATTGATATTGAGTGCGTGTCTCATCCTCTGACTGTCACGTGAGACCAGGACATTTTTACACCAGGGATCAGAACACTAGACAGAGTTGCAGAGTTAAACAAAAGTGAATTTATTGGAAAAAAATTCCACACACTTCCAGTACATAAAACACCCACACAAACTCACCCAAAATGGGGTAACTGGGGGAAGAACCTAAAGTCCTAGGCGAGGGGGCCTCCATCTGGAAGCTTTCTCCAAAACACGTTCCCAGCTTGCGCCGCTGTCTTGTGTAGTATGGGCAGCACTGACTTGCTATCCGCTGGCTAGCCATTTCAAATTCCCTGCCGTTGCTTCACTCCAAACAGCTCCGGCCAATGCTGCACCCAGAGACCGCAGTTCCACCAGATGCTACAGACCCCTGCACTGGGTCTCCTCAGATCCCTTCTGCTGACTCCCTGTCAGCTCTTCCTATACAGCGGCTCTTCCAGTCCCCTGTCAGCACACAGCCCTCACAAAACATATCAAGTCCAGAATGACTCTCTTGAGGATGGGGAGAATGAGTATTTATACCCCTGTCCCAATAAGGGAGATGCCAGCTAGTCTGGGTAGGAACATTATCCCGTTCTCTGCACATTACCCTAGACCCGGTTGATGAGATTACTGGGGTTGAAGGTGGGCCAGGACAATGCTGATACAACCCCCTTGCACAGGCAAACAATACAGATACAGCTCCAGGCTTACAGCTTTCTTGCAGAGCGAGTCCACTCAGCAGGTGGTCGACCTCTCCCTGGTTCCTCAATAATGGGCCTAATCCCATCACAGTATCCTGGCCTACAATATCAAACTCTGATGTGATTACAGCTCATTTTGCAAGAGAGAGTTAACCCCAACAGGTCCCCACTCTTGGATAGAGTTGTACATCACTATTTCACATACTTTAAAACATAATGTATATAGGACTGCTACAATAAACTGTACATAAATAACGACATCATATCATTGATGGGTAAGGGGTAATGGAGGCATAACCTTTATTTACAAGCAGCCAACTCTACCCCCACCATCACATTGACCATCACCTCCTTCTGTACACCCTCCATTCCATAGGCTTGCAAATTGCTTGTCACGATACAGGGCTGACCAGACTACCAGGGCTGGCCAATCACCAGATAGAATGCAAGAGTTAAATAAACTGGAGTTTATTCGTCCGAAGCCCACAGCAAACCCACACGATACAGACCACAGCAATAGCAAATTCACAGGGAATATGGAGGGGACTCCTAGCTCGCTAGGTGGAAGGCACAGCCGAAGCTAGCTTACCCTCGTTGTCTCTGCCTTGATCCGTCCAAACTCCTGTAACCAGAAGTGACCTCTCTGGGGTCCACCGTTCTCATAACAGATTGTCTCAAGACACAGAGACTACCCAAGAACAACTGTGGAGCTCTGATCAGCATCGTCTTGTACAGTTTTATGGGAAACCGGATAGTAATGTATCAATCAAGACTAGGGGCGGGTATAGTGCTTGAGGAAGTCCCCAAGGGGGTGGAGCCTTGGAGAAACGTAAATATGAACCAACCAATAGGGAACGAGCCAACCTAGGCACAGCTCCTCACTTTCACCTCCATACTTCCTGCAGAGTGGGATGCCTCGCTGCCAGGGAGAGAACAATGCTCTGGCTTTGAAGTGTGTACTCTCCCAGCAGACGGGCGAGTTCCACCCCAACTCCCCCATTGTCCCACAACTCTACCCGTGGCCTTACACAAAGACCATGCCGTTGACTAATTGTGTGCCTGCCACTTAGCCATTGTTACTAGAACAAGCATACGGTGAGTCACACAGTTAAATGCATTAACATGTTACAACATAGAACCACAACTATTATTATCTTGGCTCTGGGGGCCATTTTGTCTCAATAAACCCAGCACTGGGTATCCATCTTGACAGGCAAGGGCTGCAAGCGGCTTGACCTTTACTATAGCTTGCCATGCTGCCCGTGCCTTCAGACCGCTCTCTACTACTGTAGTTTACATCTTATTATCTGAAAAGTTCACCCTCTTTCACAACAATTCACAGTTGTCATACCCCAGGGCTCTGTTCTAGAGACTATACTCTTATCAGTTTATAGGAGACAGAGAATGGGGAGGGGGGGCAGAGAGAGAATGGGGGAAGGGAGAGAGAATTAGGGGGTGACGGAGAGAGAGAATTAGGGGGTGAGGGAGAGAGAGAATTTGGGGGGTGAGGGCGAGAGAGAATTGGGGGGTGAAGGAGAGAGAGAATGGGGGGGGATGAGGGAGAGAGAGAATGGGGGGGGTTGAGGGAAAGAGAGATTATGGGGGAGAGAGAAAAGGGGGAGGGAGTGTGTGTTATGTGCATTTCTTCTAGTACATATCCTATGAAAACTTAAAGTTAATTGGAGGGGTGGGATGGGGGGGTCACATGGCTGAAGGTTCCCATAGGGCGCCTAATACCGTTTCACCGGCCCTGTCTGTAGCTGATTTCTCATTTGCAATAACAGACCACTATTCTCCCAATACGCCAAGCAGGATGCTTAGGGGGGATTTTGATTCCTCCCTCTTCTTAATTCTGCATATTTAATACCTTATCAAATCCTGACGCTTTATCTCTGCAATATTACTAAAATAGGCCACATCCTCAGTGACCAATCCACCCAAATGATTATTCACTAACTCATTATATCCTGATTGAGCTGTTCTCCTCCTCTGCCCTTTGTGCCCTCTCCAGTCCATTCAAAATGCCCCTGGCGTTCTCCTTCGCCTCACCCACCATGCTGCCTCTGCTGCCCCACTATGCAAATCATTACACTGGATTCCCCTGCCCTACAAATACAAATTCAAGACACTTGTGCTCACCTACAAAGCTACACATAACACTGCTCCTCTCTCCGTCTCTAACGTCGTTTCCACGTACACATGCACTCTATGCTCAGGATTGACATCTCTTCACCTCCTCTCATTACATCCTTCCACTCCAGGACTTCTCCTGTGCTGCACCTCAATGCTACAATGTCTACAACGCATGATCAGCCCTCCCCTACATACGTGTTAAGTTCCCTAAGAATGTGGCCTATCCAACACTTTCTCCTGACGTTAGATTTACTTTCACCCTGGAACCGCATACTCTCAGACTCGAAGTTAATAGCTAAAGCCACGCTAAGCAATTTCCCACACATGCTATTCCTTGTCTTCCCTCCCCACCTATTCAGATTGTAAGCTCCTAGGAGCAGAAATCGCCTTCCTGCTTTCTCAGTTTGTCCTAACTTACATGTACGCTTTTTGTTATATAATATTATTTTCCTCCCTCACATGTTGTGCTGCACTGCAGAATATATGGGCGCTATATACACAGATAGAAGATTTAAATTAAAAAATACTTATTTCTATCGAGTTCAACCGATGTTATATTTGGATGACAGATACTTTATCCTATATCTATACTTCCTTATTGATCCAGAGGAAGGCAAACAAAAAACCCCATTAAGGGGAAAAATTAATTCCTTCCTGACTCCAAGAATTGGCAATCGGATGAATCCCTGGATCAACGTCCTTCCCATGTTTACTTTATTAGGTACTAGGTGAGAGACCCGGCGTTGCCCGGGATGTAATTTTGGGGGGGGGCGTACGACAGGGTTAGGCTTCCCCCCCCCCTTGACAGCTAGGTGGGTGACTGAGTTGACTGAGTGTGTGGGTGACTGTGTGGGTGGGTGGGTGACACTGGGTCGGTGGGTGACTTTGGGTCGGTGGGTGGGTGACTTTGGGTAGGTGGGTGACTCTGGGTTGGTGGGTGGGTGAGTTTGGGTCGGTGGGTGGGTGGGTCGGTGACTGGGTGACTTTTTCAGGGTCGGTGACTGGGTGGGTCAGTGACTGGGGTCGGTGACTGGGTGGGTCAGTGAGTGGGTAGGTGGGGTCGGTGAGTGGGTGGGTGGGGTCAGTGACTGGGTGGGTAGTTTGGGGTGAGACTGGGTAGGTGAGTGTGAGACTGAATGGGTGGGTGAGTGTGAGACTGAATGGGTGGGTGAGTGTGAGACTGAATGGGTGGGTGAGTGTGAGACTGAATGGGTGGGTGAGTGTGAGACTGAATGGGTGGGTGAGTGTGAGACTGAATGGGTGGGTGAGTGGGAGACTGAATGGGTGGGTGAGTGGGAAACTGAATGGGTGGATGAGTGGGAAACTGAATGGGTGGGTGAGTGGGAAACTGAATGGGTGGGTGAGTGGGAAACTGAATGGGTGAGTGAGTGGGAAACTGAATGGGTGGGTGAGTGGGAAACTGAATGGGTGGGTGAGTGGGAGACTGAGTGGGAGACTGAGTGGGAGAGTGGGTGGGAGACTGACTGGGTGGGAGACTGACTGGGTGGGTGAGTGGGAGACTGACTGGGTGGGTGACTGACTGGGTGGGTGAGTGTGTGACTGACTGGGTGGGTGAGTGGGTGACTGACTGGGTGGGTGAGTGGGTGACTGACTGGGTGAGTGGGTGACTGACTGGGTGAGTGGGTGACTGACTGGGTGGGTGAGTGGGTGACTGACTGGGTGGGTGAGTGGGTGACTGACTGGGTGGGTGAGTGGGTGGGTGAGTGGGTGACTGACTGAATGGGTGGGTGACTGGGTGACTGACTGAATGGGTGACTGAATGGGTGGGTGACTGAGTGACTGGGTGTGTGACTGAGTGGGTGGGTGACTGAGTTGACTGAGTGGGTGGGTGACTGGGTGGGTGTGTGGGTGGGTGGGTGACTGGATGGGTGACTGGGTGGGTGACTGACTGGGTGGGTGACTGACTGGGTGGGTGACTTGACTGAGTGAGTGGGTGGGTGACTAAGTGAGTTTTTGAGTGACTAAGTGAGTGGGTGGGTGGGTTACTGAGTGGGTGGGTGACTGAGTGGGTGGGTGGGTGACTGTGTATGTAATTATTGTGTGTGATTGTTGATTGTGTGGGGTGTGTGTGTGGATGAGTGAGTGTGTGATGTGATAGTGAGTGTGTGGTGTGTGAGTGTGTGTGTCAGTATTGGTTAGTTGAGTGTTTGTGTGCAATAAATTAGACAGATGTGTAAATAGTAATGTTTTGTGTAAAATATGTTATTGAAAGGAAGAGGTGATTTATTGTGCTAGGTGTGTTAGTAGCGGAGGTGTTGTGTTGTTGTATATGTTTGTGTGTGGTGGGATGTTGATGTGCAATGGGAGTGGGTGGTGAGACGTGTAAATGTGCATTGTATTCAGTGTAGTGTGTATGGTGAAGGGTAGGTAATTGGAACAGTGGGTTGGGTGTGTGTGTTTGTTTAGTGGTGGTTGTGTTGTGTGTGGTAGTTAAGGTTATGTTGAAGTGTTGTTTTGTGTGTTGTATCAGCAGAGGAGGTTGGTGTATGTGTGTGAGTACGTGTGTTGCGTGGTTGAGGGCGTGTGGCGTTACTGAGTGCGTGTGTGTGTGCATGTGTTTGTGTATTTGTGTGTGTGTTGTGTGTGATGGTGTGTGGTGTGTGTGAGAGCATGTGTGTATGTGGCGTGTGTGATGGCATGTGTGTGTGTATGACGCATGTTGTGTGTGTGACGTGTGTGAGTGCGTGTTGTTGGTCATAGACATGTTGTAAATTGCATGTTTTTGAGTGTAGTGTGTGTATTATGAGGGTGAAGGTGAGGTGTGATTTGTTGTTATGTGTGGCATAGAATGACAGGATGTTTGCGTGTGTGTGTGTGTGTGTATGAGGGGGTTTTGTGTGGGTGAGTGTTGTGTGTGAGTGGTGGT